>NW_016107434.1:2396497-2436720 GCF_001604975.1 Cebus imitator | reverse complement strand
GGGGGGTGGGGGGCTGGGGAGAGACAGCAAGGGGAGAAATGCCAGATGTAGGTGATGGGGAGGAAGGCAGCAAATCACACTGCCACGTGTGTACCTATGCAACAATTTTGCATGTTCTTCACATGTACCCCAAAACCTAAAATGCAATAAAATAAATAAATGGGAAAAAAAATGAGAGACACACAGGATGGATGCTTCTACTGCATTTCTACTCTTTTAATTATGAATATCATATCGACCCTGAATCTTAGTGACCATTTCTGTTCTGTAAACAAATTGGACAATGAAGAAAGGAATTAAAAATGTTCTTCTTCACTCTTCCTCTTAAACTAAGAGCCTAGAGAAAGAAAGGCTTGCTTTTAAATTTTAGGCTGAATAGGGAGCAATCAAATGTCAAAGGCATTTCCTAAGAAGGACTCCAAAACAAGCCAGCCCAAAAAAAAAAAATCTTTATCAGATATTCTAGATTTATATCATCTTTTCTTTTTTTTTTTTTTTTTTTTTTCTTTCTTTTCTTTCTCTTTCTCTCTTTTTCTTTTCTTTCTTTTTTTTCTTCTTTTTTGAAACAAAGTCTCACTCTGTTGCTAGAGTGCAATGACATGATCTCATTTCATTGCAACCTCCATCTCCTGGGTTCAAGTGACTCTCCTGCCTCAGCCTCTTGAGTAGCTGAGACTACAGGCACACACCACCATGCCCAACTAGTTTTTGTATTTTTAGTAGAGATGGGGTTTCACTATGTTGGCCAGGCTGGTCTTGAACTCCTGACCTCATGATCAGCCCACCTTGGCCTCCCAAAGTGCTGGGATTACAGGTGTGAATCACTGTGCATGGCCTATAGTATCTTTTCTTTTTTCTATTAAAAATACTTTCATTTTCAGTCTTAGAATCCCTGGGTAATACTTAAATACTACCATATTACAACCAGGGAGGGGAAGGGAAGAGACATCTGCCATTGCGTAGGCTCCTGTTACGATGCCTTCCTGTCTTCTGCATTTCTGTAGTGCCCTATTCTTTATTGTATGCTCCTATTTTGCATCCTGGTCCATTTCTCAAGGAAGTGGAAGGGCATAAATGAGAAAAAGAATTGTGAGAATAAAAGGCTACCGCTCGAATGAACTAAGATTTTTACTTTTTATACCTTGATTGGTTACATAAGCATTTAGGAGGGAATTTATCAGTATTTGCATTGCTGTCTTCATCAATAAAATTAAATTTGCTAATGGTTTCATGGAATTAGGGAATTATATGCACTTAGCAAATGTAATATGATTCATTTTAAGCAAACTCCCTTTTATGAATAAAGTATTTTTGTAAACATTCTTACAGCAAGTTGTTTTGAAACTCAAAAGTGCCAATGTTAATAACATCCATAATTATTTCTCTACAGCTTATGCTGTTATATAAGAAAAACTAGAAAAACTGATAAAAAGGATTTTAAAAAGAGTCCTCAACTTGAATTAAATAAGTGAGAGATAGAACAAATTATAGTGCTTATGCTGGGAAAGCTATTTTTCAGCTTTTGAATTTTTTAGTTATGGCATGACTAAGAAAAAATTGAACGCCTACATACCAGCATACACAATGTGTTTTAGTTAGGGAAATCGGTTTTAACAAAAGAATACTGGAAATAATAAAAAAGGAGAAAAAAAAACAACAAAAAACTCTTCTGTCTCGTTACTTCTGACTTTACCTCTGGCTTTACTCACCTAGAAAAACCCTAATCCTCTTTAAAAACCCAACTCTCCACCTACTATCTGCCTGCACCAAATAGCAAAGTTGGCTAGGCAAAAACATAGGCTAAGTTCATTTTAAATAGAGAAACGCTCATTGGTCTCATCTTAAATTTATACTCACTGACCTAAATGGGGCTTCAGCCGTCCCACTATATTTATGTAATCAATGTATACTACTATTTTTCTAAGCTGGTGTTTCACATCCATACCCTTTCCTTTTTCCTCCAACTTCCAACATTTCTCTCTACTCCTCATTCTTACCTAATGAGCTTGCCTCTTATTCCAATAAAAGACTGAGAAATCAGAAAAGAATTACTTTATTTTCCCACTATAAAATCTACCCCTATGTACTCTGTGTTTTCTTCCTTTATGATGGGAGCCATGTTCCTATGCAGGACCAACTCCTCTACTTATGCAATGCATCTCATTCCTTCTGGACCATTCACTCCTGTAGCTATTCTTTCTCTTATATCTTCAGTTTCTACTGAATCAGTGTAAGTGCAGGCTGCAGTATCTCTCATTTAAAAAATACTCTTCTCTAAGACATACAAGTGGCCAAGAAACAAAAAAATGCTCATTATCACTAACCATCAGAGTAATACATATCAAAAGCACAAAGAGATACCATCTCACAGGAGTCAGAATAGCTTCTATTAAAAAGCAAAAAAAATAACAGGTGTTGGGGGAGCTGCAGAGAAAAGGAAACACTTATACACTTGTTGGTGGGAATGTAAATTGGTTCAGTTACTGTGGAAAGCAGTTCAGAGGTTTCTCAAAGAACTTAGAACTACTATTTGACTCAGTAATCCCATTATTGCATATATATCCAAAGGAAAATAAATCATTCTACCAAAAAGACACATGCATCAGTATGTTCATCACAGCACTATTCATAATTAAAAAAAAAAACATGGATTCAGCCTGGTGCCTGTCAATGGTGGATTGGTTAGAGAAAATGTGATAAGTAAACACCATGGAATACTACACAGCCATAAAAAAGTCACATCCTTTGCAACAACATGGATGCAGCTGGAGGCCATTATCCTAAGCAAACTAATGTAGAAATAGAAAACCAAAACTTCATGTTCTCACTTATAAGAAGGAGCTAAACATTGAGTACACATGGACATAAAGATGGAAACAATAGACTGGAAAATACAAGAGGGGAGAAGAAGTGGGGGAAGGTTTGAAAAACTGCGCATTGGGTACTATGCCTGCTACCTGGGTTCAATCATACTCAACATCATGCAATATACCTTTGTAACAAACGTGCACGTGTATCCACTGCATTTAAACTAAAAGTTGAAAAAAATTCTTCTCTAGACCACACATCCTAATTATTGTCCTATTTCTTCTCTCTACCTTGCAGTACAATAAAACCTTCAAAAGCTTCCATTTCAGGCTTTCCATATCTACCTCTTCACTTACTTTTCTTTCTAGCCACTCCATTCAGGCTGTCTTCTCCATTTTTCCACAGAAACCATTCTTGTCAGGATCCCCAGCATTCTCCTTCTAGCTACAACCAATAGTCAATTCTTTTTTTTTTTCCTTTTATCAACTTTTATTTTAGGTTTGGGGGCACATGTATGGGTTTGTTACATGGTTAAATTGCATGTTGCTGGGGTTTGGTGTACAGATGATTTTGACACCACCTCGGTATCCAATAGGTAGTTTTTTACTCTCACCCTCCTCTCACCCAACTCCCTCAAGCAGGCCTCCATGTCTATGGTTTCCATCTTTGTGTTCATGTGTGCTCAATATTTAGCTTCCACTTACAAGTGAGAATCTGTGGTATTTGGTTTTCTGTTCTGTGTTAATTCACTTAGGATCAGAGGCCAGTTCTTAGTTCTTATTTGACCCATCAACAGCATTTGACACAACTAAGCTCTCTCTCTCTCTTAAAATGCATTATTCTTTCTTTGGTTTCTGAGACACATGCTCTGCTAGTATTCTTGTTGCCTTAGGAACTTCATCTTAGTGTCCTTACTAAACCTGCCAACTCTTTCAGTCCTTGGCATTTTTCTTCCTCCTTCAACTTCCTAGGTATTCATATCACTTTTGTGGTTTTAAATCTTTATGTGATGCCTTCCAGATTTATACTGCCCACCTCAAACTCTCCCTGAACTCCACCTCAAACTCTCCCTGAGCTCCACACTCCTGTATTTAACTGTTCATGTTTACTTGAGTGACTGATAGACATACCTGCATCTGCAGTTAATGAAAGCAGAAAAATGACCAAAGCCATATCTCCCTGTTATGGATAGACTGTGTCTCCCCCAAATTCATATGTTGAAATGTTAATCTCCAATATGATAGTATTTGGACATGGAGCTTTTGGGAGGTAATTAGGGTTAGATGAGGTCATAGAGTGAGGGCCTGGTCTGATGGGATCAGTATCCTTTTAAAAGAGACACCAAGAGCTATCTCGCTAGCGCTCTCTCTCTCTCTCTCTTCTTCTCTCTCTCTCTCACTTTGTCTCTCTGCTATGTGAAAACATAGAGAGATACCAGCAAGACAGCCATCAACAGGAACCAAATCGACCAGCATCTTGATGTTGGACTTCCCAGCCTCTAGAACTGTGAGAAATAAATTTCTGTTGTTTAAGCATCCATTTGCTGGTATTTTGTTATAGCAGCCCAAACTGACTAATACACTCCTCTTTGCTTTCCAAACTGCTCCTCCCCAGGTTACCCCATTTTGATAAGTGCCACCAGTATTTATGCACTTGCTCAGGCTAAAGGGCCAGAGCCCATCCTTGATTTTCTTTCCCGCATTCCTCATCCAAATTCACCAACAAATCCTATCAAGTCTTCAATATATATCCTGCATCTTGATTATTTCTTGCCACCTCAACTGCTACTAATGTAGCCCAAGACATGTACATTGTTGGCATAAACTACAGTATAGCCTTCTAATGGATCCCCTTGGTTCCACTCTTTAATATGCCTAACGCTATTTCCTACATAATATTCTCCACACAGCAGCCGAGATATATTTTAGAAAGGTGTGTCAGAAAATGCTACTTTCCCTGCCTGAAATAGTTCATGGTATCCCAGGACATTCAGAATAAAATCCAGCTGCCTAAGTGGCATCTCAAATGTTCTCCATCATCTGGCCACTGTTTATATCTCCATCCTTCCAACTTTTTGTTTATTTTCTCTGTTCCAGCTGCATTTGCTGCTTCTAAGCATGTTCATTGCGTTCTTGCTTCAAAGCCTTGCAGGAGCTAGTTAGTTCTTCTGAAATACTCTACTCTCGGAGCTTGGCAAGACTCATTCCCTTACTTCATCTAGGTCTCTGTATGAATGTGGCTTCCTCACAAAGGCCTTTCTTAAACATTTTATCTAAAATAGTGACTACCTTGTTTTTCTCTCCCCCTTACCCTGCTTTTTTGTCTTCATAGCTCTTACAGTGTTTTTTAATCAATTCTCTTCCAACAGAATGTAAACTCCATGAAGACATGTTTGTCTTTACCACCGAATCCGCACTGCTATCAAGAGCCCCTACCCAAGAGCAGACCCTCTCTAGATATGTGTTGAATAAATGAGCAGTTTTCAAATGCTTTTCTAAAAATGTAGAAATTGCTATTTATAAATTTTAAGGTCTAAAATCTGATTTCAAAAATGTGTTCTCCTTTGAGTGAGAAGTGAGGGACCCCCACAAGCAAATGGTCACAACATGCAGACCCTGTAAATAGATTTCAACGCAAAGGTAGAGGAGTCAGCAAGGCTTACAAACACGCTTACTACCATGGTGAAAGAGTGAGGAAAATGGAGAAACACAATTGTATTTGCTTTTTGGATCCTTGGTGAGCAGAAAGGTGAAAGATATTGGTTCTACTATGCCAACTATTATCTTCTGACGCCCACATCTTTTGAGCTAGAGATAACACATGTTATTTGGGCTTTGCTGGAGTTTGTGCTGAGACTGCTATTGACCCCAGAAAACAAGAGTAGTTTGTTCTCTTCCCTTTTAGTTTTTAACCTTCCATAGAGCCTGAGTTTTACTGCCATTTATCTATCCCCCTCGTGAATTCCAATGCCGATTCCCCAGTTCCAACACTGATATTGACCTAAAGTGAAATCACGCAACATTCCCTAAAATGCAACCTGTTATTTTCCTTACCTGGCCTTTATAGCCTAAAATTATTATAATGCCATCCCTGAAACACAACAGTAAGATATGTTTAAAATATCAATCTGAAGAAACAATCAGGACTTTTCATTCAGCTGTGAAAATGTACTAATGCAAATAGAACAAGCTAATGTATATTTGATTTAATAAGCAGAGGATCTAAAAGTTATGCTAAGTAGTTTATCCAATCACAGCCTCAAATACTTCTCTGGGCACTCATTGGATATAATTGGGAATAAGAATAAAAGGGCAAGCACAAAAATATTACATCTAAATTCATCAGCAATTTAAATGAGCCAGCCCTTTGTGGACTGCGTTGGTCATGATATTGCTCATCACTACCTTGTAATGACATGCTAGGACAAATGCTCAGAACAACAAATTCTTTCCACGGTTGCTTGGTTGGCCTTGAGCAGCAAAAGGCAACTGGATTTATTTGTTTTGGCAGTAGCTCAGTGGGAACATAAACTAGCAATGCTAGGGAACAGAGGGTCTACAAAGAAAAGGAAGTTCTACTCATATACTATACTAAACCCTCAAATGCCAGTTGCACTTAAACCAGAAGCAATGTGAGTGGTAAACACTAACATTTTCAAAGAATTGTCTGATATTCACGGTAGAATCTATAAAAGGTGACTTTGAATAATCACTTCCCAGCAAACCTGTAAAAGTTTTATAAAATATGCTGCAAAAATGACTCACAGTAGACGTAATTACTGTGCAACCTTGGAAACTGATGTAAAAAATTCAGCTGCCAGCATGTTAACGGCCACCTAATATATGGGTTGTTTGATTGGACTCTTTGGGCAAAACTGAAAAATTCCTAACCCATTGCTGCTATATATTTTATCAGGGCCAAATTTAGCTACTTTCATTTTTTAAAATGCCATTTTAGACATCAAAGTGAATCAAGTCAGTGTTGCTTAATTGCTTGCATACATTACAATCTAATCCATTTCCCCAAACACTAATTTAACTAGTTATTATTTATTTTTATTTTTTTGGAGCAGTGGCAGAGCTCTAATGCCTGAACTATGAAACTTGACAAAATCACTGCTTTCTTAAAAAAAAATCTGTTAAGTATCAGCAGTGAAATTTTCTTCCTTATGCAGTCAGCAACTGTTTGTTTATTTTTTAATGTATTCATTCTAAATTAACAGTTTGGTATAAAAGTATTTTATTGCCCATATTCTGTTTTGAGTTGTAATGATATAGTGTTTCTGTAGGTGGAAAAAGAAGCCAAATTTTAGAAGGGTCCCTTGCCATATTTTTACCCTATACTTCTGGCTTGGTGGGAATGATCAGGTATACTGTCAGTTTAACAGTGAATGCCAACCAAATATGTCAACTTTTGAAAGACGTCCTCATCTTAAGAAATGTTCACTCAATAATCATTGCCATTGTTTGGCCTGATGGGTGGTCACTTTTGGAAAATTAAACGTAAATTGATTTTTTTTGGAAAATTGATTCTATGTTAATGCCACTACAGGTGTTTGCTAGTTAAATGACCTTACCAATGAATCTTTTAGGAGAGAGACCATCCCCCCATTTTGTAATAGAATAATAAATTCACTTCTCCCCTTAAGCTTACCTGTTTGGTAAACTTACATATATAACATTTTCTCCAAAGCAAGGCTTATCCCAACCACGGGTAAAAGATTGGATGATAAGAATTGCTCTACTGGCCTTCTTCTAGATTAATATTTAGGGCTATCAGGATCACCCAAATACAGTAGCTACCACACAAAGTGAGTTGAGCTCTCAGTCTGATACCTTCATTGCACACCCTCTATTTATTCTAAGACTTAAATTGCAAGTAGGCAGGGATTTTGTCTTATTAATCTATGTGCCCCAATGAATATCTGTCAGATTGAATTATCAGTTTTGTACAGTTGAAATAATGTCTGATCTTATTCTACTGTTCACTTTGGGGGAACACTTTGATTTACATATAGAGAACTAAAGTCAATTTTAAAGAAAAATTTTAAAAATCCATATAAAAATTTACTGAAGAACAGGTTTGGTGGTGAAGCTTTTAAATATGTCAATAACAATAAGAGCCCTCTGTTTTCTACATTTCCAAATTCCATAACTATAGGTGTTGAAACTCAAATTGTTCTAGATAATTAATTTCAGTCCAATATAAATATACTTATAGATACTGTGTGAAATTGAATTTCTCAGCACTCAATTTAATCTATTTGAAGGATTAGAATATTTTGTTCCTAGTGTGGTGAACTGGGCAAATGCTGAGCCCAGAAGTTATTTCAACTGCAAACACTGCTTAAACCTTTAATTAGTTTAAACATGTTTTCTTAAGTCATTGTGATCAGTAATTAGAAGACCCTAGTCTACTTTGCCAGTTAATCTTAATACATAATTCTCAACAACCTAAATTTCAGGATGGCAATTTTACTTCAGAAGCTGTAGAGTATACAAGATTTAGAAAATTTTATATTGTCTAGAAACTCCCAGGTATCAATACAATTCGAAATGCCTATGAAGTTTTAACTGTTATACATCGTATCAGTTAATTTGGGGACAGGTTTCTTACTGTAACAAAAAAGGTTAAATTACCTAACATACATGCTACACTTGGTGATAGTGCAGAGCATTATTTCACTTTTGAAACTGATGGGTTTCAGGATATGATATGCCAAGCTATGGTATCTTGGCATATTGAATATTTTAAGCTGAAGGAATTTGAGAAACCACAGGAAGTTCTCTCTGGCCTTTTCTGTCCTTCTCTCATGAAGCAGGTTATACTCCTCTCATACAGGAGGTGCCCTCCTTCAACCCTGAGGAAAGGAGCATTCTTACCTCTGAATACGGGACACTGAGGGGAATCAGAACTAACAGGCCTTCCTAGCCTTCCCCTCCATTTATTATACTTATCCTCTTTGTCCTAATCCATTTTTCCATGACTTTCCACTTTTCAGCAAACCTAGCATAAAAATCGTCAGATTTAACCATTTCTTTGGGTCTTCATTTCCTTATGAAGGCTCCTGTGTCACAAAAAACTTACTTTAAATAAATTTGTATGCCTTTTTCCTACTAATCTGTCGTTTAAAGGAGCCCCATTCAAGAACTAAGAAGGGTAAAAGGAAAAAGATGTTTTCCCTTTCCTGTAATACTAAGAGTTAAGAATGATTTTTCCAGCTCAAAAACATGAACCATAGAAGTACAGATCCTGTTTTGGCCTCCATTAATGTTTTATAGACAGTTAATAGATAATAAAGATGCTATTAGTGTAGTAAGAATGCAAAAGAAACTACATACATTTCATTCAGAGTTCTTTTAAAAAATGAGTACTTGTAATGTTAGGATTAAAATAAAAAGGATGATGAAAAAATGTCAAACTGCAGAACTCTTTCCGAAGGAGACCCCATCATCAGCCTGCTACTGAGATGAGGCATTGGTCAATCTTCTCTGGTAAGGGAGGTGGGGCATGCTGGAGGGAGAAAATTCTATCATTCTGAAGCATCAGGGAAGAGGAGTTTAAGAGATAAGACATGACTTTGCAAGAGGCAACAGGAAAGGCTGTGATTTTCTTGTAGAAGTACTGAAGGGCCAGAAGAGTTTGGAGTGTCAATGCAAGCAAATTCTCTTTAACAACCTCTGCCTCACTATATACCCAGATTAGGGAAATCTATTTAAATAATCAACAATAAAACTAGACATAGTTTTAAATTATCCTTTAAAATTTGGTGGCAAACAAAAGCCTGTTTATTAAAGAATTTGATAAAGATTGAAAACACAATTTTATCCTTCTTAAAACCCCTGAAGGCTCAGAAGAATAACAAAAAGAGCAACAGCAACAACTTGGGTTGATACAGTTCCTAACAATTAACAAAAATGCCTTCACATAGATGGTCTTGATTGAATACTATAACCACCCTAAATGTGAACAAGGCTAGCTAGCATTTCCATTTTATAGAAAGGACATTGAGGCTTTGAAGAGATTGTCAGTTGTTTTCAAAAATATATGTCACTCTCTCTCAATTCAAAGTATTTTTTGACCAAATTAAAAAAGAACCACATTCATAGAGCTAGAATATTCATTGGCAATAGCCTGTAAATGTTACACTGCAAATTACATGGTATTCTGTTCCACGCAGAGATTTTGGGTCTCTTTAAAAAAAAAAAAAGGCAGAAAGTTGAAATACCTGACCACCTGCTTCAATATCAGACATATGGCAACATGTAAAGTTAGATAGATAGTTTAATAGAAAAAACCATTTATATATAGCAGATAATGATCTCTAACTCAGACTTGCTTCAAATTTAGAACACTCTGAAGTAACCTACAATGTTTCCACAAATCTAAGAAGTCAACTTTTCTAGTCCTCTCTCTTCCTGATAGCTTTCTGAACTTCACCAACTATCCAAATTGCGATGGGATTGTGGATAAGGGAAAGTTACGAGGACTGCCAAGTGTAATGGTGCTCTTTATTTACCGCAAGGTACTAGTTTTCCCATACTTTCAGATGCCATGCTAAGTTCATCCCTGAATGAGTGTATTTTGGCCCTGTGGATCTAGTTTAATTCTGTTGCTGGAGATTACATGAGAAGTAAGCCCTCTATTAGCTCACTGAATGACACTGGAATATTTAAAGTATGTCTGAGACAGAAAAGACTTAACAAAGTTTATTAAAACTATTCTCATTGCCTTTTTACTCACTGACTAGACAATGTTTATTACATTCAAGGAACTGTAGTAGGTAGGGAAAATGCTTGAAATAAAATTTTAATACTGATAATTTTTAAAAGGTTTTATTTATAATTAAAAAATTCTATGGCTGAAACCTTTGAATTCCAATGGTTACACTTGGAACATAGACACTGGCCTATATTTTATTTTCTTCTGAGCTAAATGATATTGCCTTGAAAAGAGAAGAGAATATCTTAATCACAAACTTTATAAAAAGATTGCTCGACTGCTACTATATGAACTTTCAGTATATTGTGTCCAGGAATATGTATGTAGTACGATTTCAAGTCCTCTTTACCAATAATTTAATGCTGCCTCTCAATTTAATGCCTATTGCCTTTTCACCAGAACGCAGTTTTTACTGATGATAATGATGGTCATTAGGGCCTCGGAGACTTTTAAAAGGATCCAAGGATGAATGAATAAATAAAAACCATGATGACTCATTCTGCACTGAATGCCATTAGTATAACACACAGCTCAGCACAGTTCCTATTCCCCAGGAAACTGCACTATGTAAATGCATGTTAAAAAATTTTTAAACAAAATGAGTATAATTTATTCAGAGAATAATATGAGACTGTGGAATGTCAGCAGCTAAGCAGGCAAGATGCAAAAAGGAGATACATTTTACCAGGCTGATATTTTCTCTAATACTACTCCTAGTAGAACAACAATCAGGTTCTGTCAGGCTCTGTGTTCATTCCTTCTTTCCTGAATGAGAGGAGCTTGTTTCTGTCACATTTTCATTGCTTTATTTTATATTTTAAATGTATTAGAGAATATCCAGTTGAATTTCCTTCTAGTATTGTTTCAGGCTAAGTGAAGGAAAAATAAATGCTGGGATCTTAGAGCACCATGTTTTATATTAATTAAATTAATATGGTTCAGCCAATCTTTCCTATTCATATTCATGAAAATGTGAATGTGTAGACCCTGCCCTTAAAAATGAGCATACAAGTATACAGAGATATGCTCTGAATTATTTGTTTTGTGAAGACATGTATCATTTCCCCAAAACTAAAGCTGCCACAGGATGGTGCGTTATGAGCCATTATGGGGCATTTTATTTCACAAAGGATTAAACCACGGAAAATCCCAAGGCTGTAAAAAGATTTATGTTAATTAGGCACTGAATTTACTAGTATAGTCTCTGTTTTTCCCTTTATGAGCTGATTTCAAAGTCATTGATAGGCTTTCTCATGACTTACATGGTACGCAGCCACTTCTCTATTTTCCATACACCTATTTTCCCTTTCTTCTTGCAGCAGACAGTAGAGCAGTGAAAAGGACACTGAACCAGAACTCAGAAGCAAAGATTCTCTACCTTACCATCCATGAAGGAGCCAGGTGAGTGATCTTGGAATCATGACCAGATGCATCTGTGCCTTGCTCCCTTCCCTGCAGTGTAAAGATAATAATACCACAGTGTTGGTGGGACATAACTTTTATTATGTTGTTTTGCCTGCAAAGAAACAATCAATCACCAAAAGTCCTAAAGATTAAATGTTAGTTCTAGAAAGGTTTTTGCTTTAAACAAATTAGGTATATTAAAATCTGCATTTAAACAAAAAGATAAATGAGCAGGTAGTTATTCACTTTGCTTTTGAAATATCTTATTTAGGAAATGCATTTTAAAAGCTAACTTCCATAAAATGTTCAAAATACAATTTAATTTGCAAATATTGAATTCAAATGCACCTATAGCAAGGTCTGGCATACAACTGTATTTTAAAACCCCTGAGAGGCTTCACACGCAATTTAGGCTAATTTGATAAAGGAATAGTAGATTGAATTGGAACTGATTGTTCTGAATCAACTGTCAGTCAGTGTCATTTACATGAAGGTGGTCCAATAAAAACCAAAACTTTCATTGGCCTGGGAAGAGTGAGAACTTCTTATTGCTGCTTAAATGGGAAATTAACCAGTTGGTCAGCAAAATGTTCTGACTCTTGAGCCTGACTTGCATGATGAGAATGAAATGTGTCTCTTGGTTCAGAGCCCTTTTTTGGTAGCTAGCTACACAGTAAAATATGCCAAGTGCACACTGGAGTGTGTCTGTCTCTTAGCACTATGAATCAAAGCCCCTTCTGTAAAATATTCCTGGAACATAAATGGTGGAGCTTCCCTCTGAGTCAGAGTTGGTGTGGGGGATGACATTTTCACTTTCACTTGTGTGTGGAGCATGAAGCCAGATTTACATTGGGGTTGGTTTAAATTCTGTAAATCATCTCTAAAGAATAGTGTTCATGGTACTATGTATGCAAACCTATTCACTAATATGCACTGCATAATGTGTGCAGCATTATATGTTAAACGTGGTTTGGAATATAATAAAGAGGGTTACGGAGTAGGAAAAATGCATTGCTTTAAACTCTGGAATCCTCATAGAGTAGTAAGAGGTTCACACAGAAAATATAAAAGAACTGAGAACAGTGGGAACAGTGGATTCCTCTCTCTCATCCTGTACTCTCATTGACTGGATGGGGGCCAAAGTCTCCCATGTTGCTTATGTTAATCTCTCTCTCTGACGAACACATATGATGTTGCTCCACAATCTGTACTTTCCTTTCAACTGTCTAATGGTCCTCTTACCTGCTTGCAGAACTGTTGTCATTTGAAATAGAATATTCTAAAACACAATGGTGCAGCTTGGTGAATTTTAGGTTCTTCCCGTTTCTTGTACAAATAGAGTTATCATGTCCTCTAGAGTCCTATGTACATCAGTTCAGGAGGTAGAAGGTGACATTCATTGTAAAGAGATGAGGACTGATGCACTAGAAGCAGAACTGGATGCCACAACTTCACATTCCATTTGAAAATCCTTAGCTTTCTTCTTCAAAGCAAAATTCTTCCTTTTAAATGGTTCTTCTGCCACTGCAGTGATGTGCTACTTGGCTGCAGCAACTCTGGGAAGGCTAGGAATTACCACCACCATCAGGATACTACTACTTTTGCCATTGCATCACACTTGTGGTTTTCCTAGAAATAAAAGACAGCAATCTGGATGTTGATGTCAGAACGGATCTGCAAGTATTCCAGAAACCTTATTAGGTTTACATATATACAATATGTACATATTTAGTAAATGAAAAATTAGATAATAAATGAAAATAGGTTGAAACACATAAAGTAGTTCAGTTAATTAGCTCTTAATAATTGTTGTCCATAATTGCCAATATAAACTAGGGGTTATGTATGTTTGCATTTTGAATTGTTCTTGTATCTTTATTCTAAAATCTCTTGTAGAACCAAGCAAGATAAAATATAAGAAATTATATATGTTTAAAAATATATGTGGATATGCACAAGTTGAGTATTCCTTATCAGTAATGCTAGGGAACAGAAGTGCTTCAGCTGTTGGATATTTCTGGATTTTGGAATACTTGGGAATACTTAGAATACTTTGGAATACTTGGGATGGGACCTAAATATAAACACAAAACTTATTTATGCTTCATATATACATTACACATATAGACTGAAGATAGTATTTTATAATATTTTTAATAATTTTGTGCATCAAACAAGGTTTGTGTACACTGAACCACCAGAAAGCAAAGCTGTCACTATCTCAGCCACCTATGTAGACCATCTGTGGTTGTTTGACACCACTATCATTTCTGACTCTGAATTTATATGCCACTGATAAGCAATCATTTTCTTACACTTATTTACTGTTAAGAAAAAGGGTGTTTAGGGTAACTTGTAGTATCACGTTGGTGTTCAAAAAGTTTTGAATTTTGGAGCATGTCAGATTTTAAATTAGGGATGCTCAACTGTATGTTCAATTCAATATGTTCCTTTAGCACTTGCATGTCATATAGCTGTAAGCGCAAAAATATTTAAGTGTCTCACCTGTACAGATACACTCATAATTAATTCCTAAAGCATTCAGAGCATCATTTGTGGTAACAGTCTGTAGCACCATTCTTTTCATCGATTAGTCACAATTCAGGATAATTATAATAACTTAACTCTCAGAAACAATTTGCTCTTTGTAAACCTTTGCAATTCTTTTAAAAATTTTGAGATGGGGGTCTCACTATGTTGGCAAGGCTGGAGCACAGTGGCTATTCACAGGCACAATCATAGTGCACTGTAGTCTTGAACTCCTGGCCTCAAGTGATCCTCCTGCCTCAGCCTCCCACATAGCTGGGTCTACAGGTATGAACCACCATGCCCTTCCACCTTTGCATTTCATAAAGGCTTTTATATGAAAAGGGTCCCCCTGCATCAGCCTTCTGAGTAGCTGGGAATATAGGTCTGAGCCACCATGTCCTGCTACCTTTCCATTTCATAAAGACTTTTATAAGAAACAATAATACTTTTATATTATAAATGCAATTTATTTTCAGTGTATGAAAACTATTGCTTCTAACTGCTATAATAGGTACTTAGATTTGTTTCATCCATTGGTTGTAATGGACTTAGTCTGGGTCTAAATCTGTCCCAGATTTCTGGGATCAGTACAGAAACTAGGGCTATTTCAACAAGATACTTTAAACAACCTAGCATTTCCAGAAGTAAACTTGTCACCTTCCTTATGAAACATATCTTTTTCATCTTGGGAAATATCAACTACTCACTCAGTTGTCCAAAGCTGTAAAACTGGGTCTTACCTTTGTCTCTTTTGTCTTACTTAGTTTCTTTTTTTCACCTCATTCCAGGCAGTCAACACATCTTATCATTTCTAATACCTTAAAACCACTTAAATATGCCTATTTCTCTCTGTTGCTTTACTTTTTCCTTAATGTAGGCCACTGTCATTTGTATGCTGCTTTGATTTCTGCAAAGCCTCCTAACTGGTCTCCTCAACTCCAATTTTCTTCTTCAATCCATCTGGCACACTTCAGCCAGAATAATCTTTTCCTAAAATATGCTTTTTTTTTTCTTTCCAAGCTCCTGCATGCTTAAAATTATTCAATGGATTCTGGTCTAAAGTCCATACTTCTTAGCATGACTCATCAGGCCTTTCACAATCTGTCCTGTATTTACTTCAACCAGCTCTGCATGCCCCACCCCTCACTCATTGCTGGAGCCATACAGAATCAACAACAATTCTTTCAACTACCTCTTGCCTCTAAACTTAATTTTGGAAATCTCTGTTCCCTTGATACAGAAGGTCCTGCTCCAACTCTCCTTGGCTTAATCATGTCAATATTCCCAGAGGTTAGACTTATCTTTTACTGGGGAAGTCTTTTCTGACCATTCCTTGGTCTCCTAATTGTACTGTGTATGTATGCTCCATCACATCTATTCAGCATTCAACAAATATGTCATGTTTCTTCCCTATGCCAGGTGCTGGTTTAGGTGGTTATGATATGTAACTGAATAGAACCATGAAAAGTCTCTCTTCAATGGAGCTTGCTTTCTTCCAGTGTTGTCAATTTATCTCACTATTGTCCTTATTCCCTCTTCCTCACTCAATAAAGGCAGTTACTCTCCTGAGATTATTGTCTTATCATGATTGGTACAATGTCCAACCAGTAAATATTCACTTAAAGAATAAATAAACTGAGAAAATGGGAAGCAAAGAAATGCCAACATACTATAATTCTTTTATATTAATTATAATTATTTTGAAACCAGGGAAAACTTGCTTAGAAGTGAAAGAATTTATGCCTTTTGTATTAGTTGGGAACTTGATGAGTAGGCATATGAACATGTCTTCAAAATTATGTGTTACCCTTTCTCCCTCTAAATCTGCTTTCAATCAACGAGTCCTTTTATAACGTCTTTTAATTTCTAGGCTAGTCTGCCCATTTCTGACCACCTGAATCTATAACAGAAAAATCACTATCATCGATGGAGAAGTCAGGATCAGGGACAGAAAAACTAGATGGTCCTCTGAAACAAAAATGAAATGAACACTAGGATTGAATATACACTTTCTATGGGCTTGAGGTTACTTTGGGAGAAAGATGTTTTTCTTGCAAACCTAACAGCCATACTAAATTCCTAAACTGTGTTTCAGAATTTGAAGTAAAAATCCAGAAGACAAGGAAAGGGTTTTTAATATTTTGAAAGCTCCTTGATTTCCTTTTTCTCTAGAGAGAAAGGAGACAGCAGTAATATTTGGTTTTCAAAAGAATACATCAGATGGACTTGAAAATTCAGGAGCTAATTACTTTTAAGATGATCTCAGGAAAAATTAAGGTGACATATGGAGGTGGGGTGTCTAATATCATTATGATTCCACAATTCCTTTGCAAAACAAGTATGATTTATATGCAATTTTAAAAATATATATATTTCTTAACTGCCTTCTAAACATACACATCTTTATTTAAACATTTTATTTATATTTGCATCCTCTTAGATACCTTATACTTAATATATCTACGCTATTCTTCTTCAAAGCACTGTTGGTTGTTTTGTTTTTGTAGAGATCACAAGTCCACTTGATATTAGTGACTTATACTTTCCTCTGCTTTGTGAGTGTAGGTAATAGCCTTTTTGTATATCAATTTGCTTACACTGCAGTTTATGCTGGTAATACTGTCCATTGCCTGACCTCTGAATGGAAAAATAATAACAAGTTAAAGCAGTCATTTTACCTGAAGTCGATAAGGCCATAACACTCACCCTGTTTTCAATTCACATGCTCAATTTTCATCCACTCACTCTCGACTTTGAGAGGAAGGAATAATGACAGGTTACAGGCACTTTATTTCAAAATTCACTCACAAAGTTATTGACAAGCATTTTTCACAGAAACAGCTCTTCTCTCTGACCCTCATGAGCTGTTTACATGAAAAATGCTCTTCCTTGTAGATTAATGAGAGTGGAACCTAATTCTACACCAAACATGTAGCAATTGCCTTAGCATCTCTGTTTTTGATATGGGAACAAAAGTAGGGATAATTTGCCTCAAATTGCAGTCACTTCAGTCATAATAAAATCTCAGAGAGTACTGTTTGCTTTCAACTTTCATTAGGTAAGCTGGGGCTGTTATTAAGGTACCAACACATAAAAGTTATATTAGCACTTAGCAGAAGCATGGCATTCTCCTCCAGGAGATAAATTCTACCCTTGTCAATAGAATTCCACACCAAATGCAGTAAAAGAGTTTGAAAAGATGAAATAATGAAGCTTTGCACAAGAAAAAGAAGTTCCTTGTTCATTCAAGCTTAAAGGCCACTTTGTTGGCCCAAGGTACTAGGGTACTATTTAGAAAATAAGTCTAAGAGAAACTCTCTCAGGTCAAGTCAAACATGGAGACAGACTTTCAGACATGTTCTCTTTGTCTGAGGTTGTTAAATCAGTTACTTTAAATTTCTGCATGCCTTCAAATGGCATTTCAACTGTGAAGAGATAACAATTTAAGGTTAAGATGGAGTTTATTTCCAGACTTCAAATGATAAACATTTTGTGTGAATCACTGTATATACAATACCCACACATTTTATTTTATTTTTTTAGAACGCTAAGCCCTTTTAAAATATAAGGTATTGTGTAGGCTGCTATGATGGAGCTGTTGAAATTAAATCTTTATCTTGACTCTTATCACTATATCTTTTAAATACTTTTAAATGTCTCCAATTTAAGGCTAAGGACAGCGCTGCCCCACTTAACAATACGAGGGCTATTTAATCTAAAATGGAAGAAAAGGAAGGAATGGGGCATCCAAGAGCTTGGCTTTTGCTAAGCCTAATTTCTCCATCTTTTATCTTTACTCCTAGCTTGTCAGAGTTTTTATCATGCCATCATTTGATAGTTGTAAGGTCTTTTAATGAATCTATTGTCATTCAGATTATTTAATAGCCTTAATTGCACAAAATTATCTATTTTAACTACCATAGTAACAGTCAGACCATAATGTTTTTCAGGTGACATGTGAAATATAAAAAACACTAATGTTTCTCTGCATTTCTAAGACATATTGATTAGAAACAGCAGCATATGGCATCTGATTCTGTCTAAAGATGCTGGTGAAGACCCCTTAGCTTAAAGTTATATTCATAGAGTTCAATGTATTTGTATTTGCCAATGAATGCTACTATTCCACAAAACTAGGAAATAACTAACTTCCATTCATCCTTTCCCACAAGGTTAATCCATTCCCATCTACCTCTCCTCATATCCCTTGCATTCTGGTAATCTGAAAATGGCCTAAAAAAATGCTTACTGTGGCTAGACCTATAGAGAAAAGAGGTGTTAAGTACACTTTTCTGAGACTTCAAAGTCATGGATTTAGCAGATGTTGATGGTAACCAAGTTTAAAAAAATTAATTAATTTGGGCCATGTGTGTGTGGTGGCTCAGGCCTGTAATCTCAGCACTTTGGGAGGTCAAGGCAGGGGGATGACTTGAGACCAGGAGCTTGAGACCAGCCTGGGCAACATAGTGAGACCCCTGTCTCTAGAGAAAAAAAAATGATAATAAAAGTTAGCTGAGCATGATGGTGTGCACTTGTAGTCCTAGCTACTGACGAGGCTGAGGTGGGAGGATCGCTCAAGCCCAGGAATTTGAGGCTACAGTGACCTATGATTGCATTACTGCACTCCAGCCTGGATGACAAAGTAAGATCCCATCTCTTAAAAAAAAAAAAATCATCATCATTAATTTTTTAAAATTGACACTTTGTAATTCTACCTACTTATGGGATATAATTTGATTTTTCAATGCATATATATGTTGTATGAAGATCAGACCTGGGAATTTAGCAGGACCATTATCTTGTGCATTTATCATTTTTTTTGTGGTATAAACAAGTTTTAAAATGATATTTTTATTATATAACATCTACATGAACAAAACAGAAAATTCCTTTTCAAGACCAAATTAAAACAACTTTTAGGCCAGGTGCAGTGTCTCACTCCTATAATCTCAGCACTTTAGGAAGCCAAGTGGGCGGATCTCAAGGTCAGGATTTCAAGACCAGCATGACCAACATGGTGAAACTCTGTCTCTACAAAAAATACAAAAATTAGCAGAGCGTGGTGGCGGGCACCTGTAGTCCCAGGTACTCGGGAAACTGAGGCAGAAGAATTGCTTGAACCTGGGAGGCAGAGGTTGCAGCGAGCTGAAATTGAAGTACTAAACTCCAGCCTGAGCAACAGAGCACGACTCTGTCTCAAAAAAAACCAAAAAACAAAAACAACAAAAAACTTTTATTTCACAAATAATTCTTCAAAGAATATATTTTTGGGTTTTATATACTGTATTAGTCTGTTCTCACACTGCTAACAAAGATATACCTGAGACTGGATAATTTATAAAGTTAAGAGGTTTAATTGACTCACAGTTCCACATGGCTGGGACTCTATCACAGTCCACCTTACAATCACGGCAGAAGGCAAATGAGGAGCAAAGTCACATCTTACATGGCAGCAGGCAAGAAAAGGTATGTTTAGGGAAAATCTCCTTTATAAAACGATCAGATCTTGTGAGACTTATTCACTATCACAAGAACAGCATGGGAAAGACCTGCCCCCATGATTGTTACCTCTCACCAGGTCCCTCCCATGACACATGGGAATTATGGGAGCTACAATTCAAGATGGGATTTGGGAGGGGACATAGCCAAACCATATCATATACTAACAGTTTGATATACTGGCAAATATTGTATACAGAAGTTTTTTGTTGGCTTCAAGAATTAGAAAGGCTTTTTGTGTGTGATATATATAATTAAAAATTAAATATATGGTCAGAGCCAGCTCTGTCATTAAGTGCAAATCCAAAGACACGTTTTAGAGGTATCAGGGGCCTACCATTTAACTGAAGCAAATACTCAACTGTATTTGATTAACAGAATACATTGAACATATTTTCGTATCCTAAGCAGCTAGTATAGTACCTTGTATCCAATAAGTGCTCAATAAATGTGTTATGCTAACATCTTTCTGAAGGAAAATTTATATCAAATTTTCAAATGCTTATTCAATTCATCCCTTAAAATTCAAGTTTAGAAATTTATTCTAAGAAAATAATTGGAGATGTCCACAAGAAAATAATTGAAACTATATAGGAACTATCTCTATAAACATATAGAGATAGTTTTATAACTAATATTTATCTTTATAAACATTAGTTATAAAATAACTAATGTAGATAATAGCAAAAATTGTTAATAACCAAAATATCCAAAAATAGTCAAACACATTATAATATATTACATAACAAAATACTGCTCAGCTATAAAAATCCATATTTTCATTTAAAGAACATTTAATTGTAAGGAAAAGTAAAACATTATGTGGGAGAAAAGGCAGTTCAAAGACTAGAAGCCTTTAAATATATATATATATAACATGTGTACCTGTATATTCACATAAATGTGCATACAGATATGAAAGAGATAGGAAATATTACCTGTTATGAGGATAATACCTATGTTTCTTGCAAGCCCCTGCTGGCTTGTAAAGACAAGGGATACTAGGATGGGCCCTTTGTTTACTGAATGGGGAGATACTTGTGAGAATAAGATGAGAAGATGGGAGACAGGACCAGCTGTAGCTGGGAGTTGAAACAGCTGATGTTTAATAGAAAGTAGGTGCATGGCAAACAACAGAAGCTGAATAGAAATTTTCTGCTGTTTTGCTGTGTGGTATGTACTGTATTTCGTCTCCTTTGCCTCCTTCTGAAAACGTCAGCAAAATTTTTGTTTTTCTCTTGCACTTGTAAAGATAGATTTGTTTTGAGGAGGGGTGAACCAACTTGCATTCAGGGGCAAAAAGCAAGGCTGTCTCTGGGACCCAATCCTATTTATGATCTAATGAAAGAAAATGCATCAAAATATTAAACATTCATTAGCTTAGAGAGAGAAGAAGGTGACTGTCATTTCCCTCTTTGTACTATAATAGATTTTCCCAAATTTCTGCCATGAATATACACTACTATACTATGAAAAAAAGTGATTTAAAAAAATAAATTGATGTCGAATGAATAAGTGAATAAATCAACTTGCTAATTAAAAATGGCATTGTAGAGAAAAACAAAGTATATCCTCACATAGTAATTGCACTGATTTACACTGGGTAAAAGAAAAGTCAGTGCCTTCCTTCAGTTTTGGTTCCTCCTTGAAACAAGAAACTTGGTTTTAAAACACACACACACATTTGCCCAGTGGGTTTCACAATGCCTAATTAATCAAAAAATGCCTACTTTGGTTTCTTGCCCAGGCTGGCATACGATCATGGTTCACTGCAGCCTCGACCTCCTGGGCTCAAGTGATCCTTCCACGTCAGCCTCCCAAGTGGCTGGAACTACAGATGTGTGCAGCCATTTTAAACTAACTTTTTTTTCTTTCTTTCTCTCTCTCTTTCTTTCTGTCTCTTTCTCTCTTACTTTCCTTCCTTCCCTCCTTCCTTTCTCCCTCCCTCCCTCTCTCTTTCTCCCTCCTTCCTTCCTTCCTTCCTTTCTTCCTTCCTTCCTTCCTCCCTCCCTCCCTCCTCTCTCTTTCTCTCTCTCTCTCTGTCTTTCTTGGTAGGGACAGGGATCTTACCATGCTGCCCAGGCTGCAAACTAGTCTTGAACTCCTGGACTCAACAGATCATGCCAGTTAGAATGACAATCATTAAAAAATGGCAATCATGAAAAAACAGATGCTGGAGAGGATGTAGAGGAATAGGAATACTTTTACACTGTTGGTGGGAGTGTGAATTAGTTCAACCATTGTGGAAGACAGTGTGGCACTTCCTCAAGCACCTAGAAATAGAAATTCCATTTGACCTAGCAATCTCATTACTGGGTATATACCCAAAGGATTATAAAGACATTCTATTATAAAGACACATGCACATGTATGTTCATAGTGGCACTGTTTACAATAGCAAAGACCTGGAACCAACCCAAATGCCCATGATAGACTGGACAAGGAAAATGTGGCACATATACACCATGGAATACTATGCAGCCATAAAAAATGATGAGTTCGTGTCCTTTGTAGGGACATGGATGAATATGGAAACCATCATTCTCAGCAAACTGACACAAGAACAGATAATCGAACACCGCATGTTCTCACTCATAGGTGGGTGTTAAACAATGAGAACACATGGACACAGGGAGGGGAGCATCACACACTGGGGTCTGCTGTGGGGGACTAGGGGAGGGATAGCAGGGGTTAGGGAGGTTGGGGAGGGATAATATGGGGAGAAGTGCCAGATGTACGGACAGGGGGATGGAGGCAGCAAACAACATTGCTATGTGTGTACCTATGCAACAATCCTGCATGATCTGCACATGTACCCCAGAACCTAAAGTACAATTAAAAAAAAAAAGAAATCCTCCCTTCTCAGCCTCCCAAAGTGCTGGGATTACAGGCATAAGACACCATGCCTGGCCTACTTTAGTTTCTTGAAAAAAAAGGAATATCTTGTCATTTAAAATCAATATTTTAATAAACAATTTTAATATAAAAATTTTGGTCAAATTGTAAAATAACAATTTTGGTCAAAGCGAAGTAGGCATTGAAAGCAATTTTTAAAATTCTGTTTTTATCTATTTTCCATTAAAAAAGGCAGTATAAAAATATGCATTTAAGCAAATAATGAATGTAGATGTGATGACATTAGTTACTACTCCCACTGATTAAGTGCACTGATACTAGCCAGACAACTAAGGCTTAAAATATGGCTCCACCACTAGCTGGCTTTGTACTCTTAGGGCAGTCATTGAACTTTTTAATTTTCTCATTTGTAAAATGGGGATAGCACTATTCCCATCTCAGGGTTGTTAAGATAATAACATTTTGTAGTATTTACAAATTTGTCTAGATGACCGCCTTATATGTGGGTACTGATACATTATTTATGCCCATATTTACATTTGTGTTAGTGCCAGCAAGCACCTAAATATACTTTCTCGTTTGCTTCCCCCTGGAAGCTTCAGAAAACTTTTCATTTTATTTTAGTTAAGGTATTCATTTGGTGCCAACATACATAAATGCAGACACTAAATATTGCATTAATTCTCCCTGTGTTCACTATTCTTGCCCTTAGATTCTCTTGTCAGTTATAAAAACAAAACTCTGCTTTTTAGTAAAAATTCACCATTATCTTTTAATAGTTTAATAGAATATGACTTTAGTTCCCTGACTTATTTAATAAATTGAGATTATGACTGACATCATGAAATAATATTACAGTGTGTAATTTACTACTTTAATTGTCTTGCATGATCAGAAATAGAACTTAGGGTTACTTAATACATAAACAATGCCCTCGTCCCAAATACAGGCCAAAAGTTACCATGACATGCTGAGCAAAAGGTTTTAGAGTGGTTCACATAGAAATAGTGGAAGAAATGAGTCATATTGTGACATTTTGTAGTTTAGCTATACCAATCAGAAAAGAAGTCACACTATAGGAGTCAGCACTTACTTGGTAAGGAGAAGTATCATGAGACCTATTTTTATAAGTATTAATTAGCAGAAGCTCATTAGCAGTGTGTAGAAATAAATGTATAATATATCTTTGTTTAATGATATTTCTTTATCAATGTTGTAAAGAAGATTCTTAAAGTGATTTTCTTTCTAAATAAAGATGTATATATTTGTGACTAAAAATAATTATAGCATGTGTCACAATAAAGTAATATTTTTAATTATAGTGGTATTGGTTTTGTAGGTTTGTTTTTATTTAGTCTTTACATTTGTTTTGATTGTGTAGCTGTATAAAACCTATAGATAAAGGAATTCATAGCTAGCTTTATAGTTCTACATGTACAAGTATAATAATATTACAAAGAAATAATGCTGACCAAAACTGAACATCTCTAAGAATTTTCTTTTTTTTACTCTTAAGTCCAAAAAGCCTGAGAAATGCTATACTAGAGTAAACTGCTTTCCTTGCAGGGTGTTTCAAACTATATTGTTACCAAAAGTAATATGCAATTCTGGCTGAAAATTTAATACATTTAATTTCTACTGAAGAACTGGGATAGGTTTGTGAGCTTAATTATTATTGGCAAGGGTGATGATGATAATGGTGAGGATTATTCTGCAAATCTAAACATGATATTCCTACTTCCCCTCAATAGCACGTTGATGATTCATACTTACCTACTGACAATTTTCATCCAGTTATGATAAATAACATGCCTTTGCAAATTTTCATTATAAAATGAACAATACTTATCTGATTATTTTAGAAAGTTGAAGTGAGGAACAAAGGAATGTATGAAAATTGTTAAAGAGCAAAATTCTACGGCTACACAAATGACATTATTTCATTGTGAATGATCTCAGATAATAAATAATCTCATTTACTCAGAGTTTTGTTTTTGTGTAGGTGGTCAGGTATAGGTTATAAAAAATTGGGTATAGGAAGCTTATTATTTCTTGCCTATAATAATATAACATTACTGAAACCTGATTGTTTTTAGAAGCTGCATATCACTAAAACTTTTGCACCATTCAGAGAATCAATGAAGCTTTCAAAACAAAAAATACTATTTCCTTTCTTTGATAAATATAAAGCATATTGGTGTAGATGGCAAATGCAAAACAAAGACTACAACTCCTGAAGCTGTAGCCCACATGACAGAAAGAACTGAAACTGAGAACTCTAGTTTTACCACCTGAGCTTCTGCCCTTGAATTGATATTAAGTAACCATATCACTCATTATAGCCTTTAATCTCCCTTGCTGATACCTTTTAATTTTTAAAGAGCCCTACTTTACAAATCATATCCTCTTTCATGTGTTCTCCCAGCTAAAAAATTAATTCTGCAAGCAAAATATCTAAACAGTAAGCATAGAAAGAATGAAACAGGTTAAAGCTCATTAGCAGCAGGGAGCAGATGTAGTAAAACTCTGCCAGTTCCCCTACATTTCCTTCTCAGCAGGGACTGGGTACCAAGCTGTGAGTTAGTTCTATAGCACAATGCTTGGCTGCTGTTTCAGCAATTGCGCTTCTATTGCTTCAAATATAATACTAAGAATTCACTTTGATTTTTGATTTTTCTTTACAATAAAAGTGTCTAAAAGGACCCTGCAGAGCTAAAGGGTAATGTTAAGCACCAAGTGCCAGCTAATCAGGAGACTATGAAAATGTAATTGATAAGAAAATAAATATAGATTATAAAGTCAGTGTATCTTTAAAAATATTAACTTCTTGACAAACAGAGGCTTGAATTCTGGATGAAATCAGTAATTGCTCAAGTTAAACTTCCTTGATATATCATGCAATAATATCTAATATTCAGTAGCATGATTGTTAACACAACAGATAAAAGATACTGTGTAAAGATCAAAGAGAGACTGATTATGACGTAAAAATAAAAGCTAATGAATTCTGCTATAAAAAACATAATTTCAAATTATTAGGCTAGGATTTCCTCTTTCATGTACAATGTTAAAACAGAACCATCTTTGGGAAGACAGCAATTTCAATCAAGTTAAGATGCCTATACATATGAATATTAGCAAAGCTTTATTAAAATATTCTTTTGTAAACATTAAAATCCATTTCTAGGGCTAAAGGTAGTACTTAGATGTTAGAAAACACTGTTGGAGATGACCATCAGTATGAATTCACCTGCTAGACTGTTTGTCCATGACAGATTTCTAGGACATAATTTATTCAGAAAAATGAAAATGGACTATAAAATCAAATTTATGGTGTTTCCAACAAATCAGACTGCAACAGATATAAATGTAACAATCAATAAATTTATCTGCTTATTCTTACAACTCTGTAAATCACACTTAAAGCTGATGCTATGTGTTTATTTGCTGTGTTTGTGTAGATTTAGTTTTGCAATGGTTTCATTCAGCCAAGTTTGATAGACAGGATGCTTTTAGAAGAATGACATTAACAGTGTTCCAAGAAAGCTACTCTAAATCCTTCAAAGAAAGAAAAAGAAACTCCTTAGAAGTGCAATTACTGGGAGAGTGGGAACGCATATTCTGAGCATTCTGAGCTTCTAAAATAAACTCATAATCCTCCCACTGAAAAGTAATAGGATTGGCCTCAAAGCCTGGAGCACAGCTAAACCTCCAATTAGGGGTTAACTTCCCCATTTCATGAAAATTCAAACGGCAAGGTCAAGAGGATCATTATAAAGTGAAGAAGTTGACCTTAAAAAAAAAGTTCACTTATATACTAAGGTTGATTGATTGCTTTGAATTGCTTGACCCATTTTTTTCCACTGTAAAAGGAGGAAAACGGGGTTTTCTGACATGTCTTCTCTAAAGCAAACATTTTTGTGTATCCTCAGATGCAACTAGGCCCCAAGAGTTTATACCAATTAGATAATGCCTTTAGAAGCTTGAGTTAATTTTTCAAACTCAATAGGTTATAGGTAACATTGAAAGTCATGCTACTAGTCACCTAGGACTTGTGTGTCCTTGAAGTATACACAAGACATTGGGTCATTTTGTAGTGTCAGCATTTCACTATGCAATTTCAATGGCTCTAAAGACAACTGAACTCCCTTAGCAACCTCTAGCAGAGATCATATGGCTTTAAAGATTTTCCCAAAGTTTTCCACTGGAATTATGAAACTGAAAACTTCCTGTGAATTCTACTTTTAGGTTTAATTAGAAATTGACTAAGAAGAATATATGCAGAAAAATTGACCAAAAATATAGCTCCAATATGGAAAAAAAACCTCAATCCATAACAAATGACTTAAAAAAATAGTGTTCTCTAGTATTTTATAGGTACATAAAACACGGGCAACCACTGATATTATATCTACCTTTTGGAATAATTTCATCTGGGTTGCCTGCCATCCAAACTGCGTATCAAGTGACAAGAAAACAGTAATAACTACAAAGTCCTTGCAAACAGCCAGACCACCAGGATTGCTGGGGTAGTAATCAAAACACAATTCTGCTAACTGATCAGGTATGAGGAAGAGACAACAGCAGGATACTCAACAAGCTGGAGTATAGTGTTCTGAAATGTGACATTTCCAAATAGGGAGGACAGAGAAATGCTTTAGATTACTATTGAAGCAGACCCTAAAGCAATATGGAATTAACTGTAGATGACTATGACATTAGGTGGCAGAGCAGCCTGGTATGTAGCTACAAGGAACAGAGTTGTTGCTTTTCAGTAAAAAAATTTCAGGCTGATTACTGCCTGGAAGGTAGAGTTGCAAATAGCAATGGACTTCTCAGATAGTGGCTGCTAATAAATAAATGACAATTTTCACATGAAAATTTCTGAGAGTAGAAGGTATTAGAAATTGTAGAACTATAGAATGGACAAAGTCATAAACATCATTTGTCCAATTCACTCATTTTATACGAAGGAAACAAAGTTTCAGAAATGTGTGTCTTGCTCACCAGTCAGAAGCAGAGTTTGCATTTGAATCCATGTCTCTGGATCTTTTCTTGCCATATACCCTACTATAACACATTGTAGAAGCATCATTTTTAAAATATATAGATGCAACCTCTTACATTGGAAAAAAGCCTGCAGCAACTCCTTTATATCTTCAAAGAAAATCAGGGGAGGCGGCAGTACATAAAGCGTGAAATCTATGAACTCAAAACCTTTAAGTGATTATTAAACATAGGACCCTGATGATATTTTTACATTTCTAATCCAGTTGTATGATTTTAGTCCATCACAAAAACCTATTGTGAAACTGAAGGGAATTCAGAGGTCATCTCCTTGAATCCTTTCGTTTTAAGGTGTAGGAGGGCTCTTAACTAATTTCCCCGTAAGTAGCCCTCAGCTCCTGCTCTCTCTGTAAACACTTTCACTGATACGGCAGGATGAATGATTTAGACTGCTAGCTCTTCTCCAGAATTTCCACCACTCTGCTTCTACCAGCTGAATTATGAATTTACAAATCACCAGTTGTCTTTATTCCAAACATGAATATGCTAGATGCAGTTGTTATGTACTTTCTATTAAGTATTACACAAGCCTATGGAACATGAATGTGAAACAAAATACATTTGTTTCTATAAAGCCAAAGTTGAGTATTTTGGATAGGCTTTACAAAAGTGAGTTGTTTTTAAAAACATTCTGTCCATGTTGGCAAGGATGTGGAGAAATTGGAGGAGCCCCTTTTCCCTTTGGTAGAAATGCAAAATGGTGCAGTCCTATGGAAAACAATATGAAGATTCCTCAAAAAATTAAAAATAGAAATAAAAGATAATTTTGGCTTAAAATGTAAAGAATAGGTATGATGATTTAATCACTTTTATTACAATGAAGCTGTTCATTCAGTTCAGTGAGTATTTCTTAGGGCCTGCTTTGTATTAGGTACCATGACAGGCATCTTATTATATAATGTAGAAGGAACATGAAATTTGAAGTAAGACCTGGGCTCAAAGCCTGGCTCTGCTTTTAATATCTGCCTCATTAAGTTGCCTAGAAGATTTAATACTAGGGTACCTGACCCATGGTAGGTGCTCAATAAATACCAGTTTCCCCAAATATATAATCACATTGAATCATCATGACAACTGACAAGTGGGCACTATTACCCTCATTTGGTAATCATATAGCTAATAATTTGGGAACTGATACACAGACCCTAGACTAAAGCCTGTGCTCTTTCCACTACAGGATACTATCTCATGATGGCATAATTTTTAGTAGGATTCCATTCTGAATGATTTAGCTTGGTTGAGGTACAAATATACCAGTAATATCTGAATGGATTAACATAACTACTCAGCGTGAACTAGACAGAATTTTTTAGTAGGAATCATTTATATGTTGGGGAATACCTGCCAAATACAATTGTTTAAACTTTACTAGTGTTTATGCCCAGCTCCTTTTTTTGTCCAGTTGCTCAAGGAGCTGTTTTTATTATAATGATTTTTGATTTATTATATTTTATAATATAAGGACTAGTCACGTAAAGTAATTGAATTAGAAGTTTAAAAGAAGGGAATGGCAAGGGCACAGTCCTAATTTTTGCTGATTAGAATTAGAATTCAGGCCAGTAGCAATAGCTCATGCCTGTAATCCCAGCACTTTGGGAGGCTGAGGCAGTCAGATCTCTTGAGTCCAGGAGTTCAAGACCAGCCTGGGCAACATGATGAAACTCTGTCTCTACAAAAAATACAAAAATTGACCAGCTGTGGTAGTGTTACACAGTAGGTATCTAATCAGAATGAGCATGGAAGGAGAGGACATCCCCCTGAATAGGAATGTCAGATGACCATCAGGTGATGGTCAGGCAGCTGCTAACTGCCTCTCTAAAATAATAATTGGTCACTGATGGTGCCAGGGAAAGGTGCTCTCTCAGTAGAAAGAAACACCTGAAACTAGTGATTAGCAGCTTCCTCATAGATCTCAGGAGTTGGGTGAGTGGGCTCACACATGCATACTAAGAGGCAAAATGGTGGATGAGCTTCCTCTAGGAACACTGGACTGGTAAGGGAAAAATGCCTCCAGTGAGCATGTGTACAACTCCAGTAAACACACTGTGCATGCTCACTTCTCAAGTGCTAGCAGGCCACTGTGCATGCAGACAGCTCACCCCAAGGGAAGAATCAGGAGAGAAGAAATGCAAGACCCTGGAAGTATGCCAACATACAAAACCCAAGTCAGAGGTCAAACAGCACACTTGATCTCTCAAGTTGTCAGTGTGGCCCTCTTCCAAATGTACTTGACTTCCTTTCATTCCCGCTCTACAATGTTTTAATAAATTTTCACTCATGCTCTAAAACTTGCTTTGGTCTCTCCTTCTGCCTTCTTTCCCTCAGTCGAATTCTTTCTCCTGAGGAGGCAAGAACTGAAGTTGCTGCAGACCTGTATGGATCGTGCTGCTAACATACTTGGGTGCGACATGACTCGGTAGCTGCTGAGTGCTACATGACTCATACCTGCTGCTAACATACTTGGGTGCTACATGACTCAGATACATTTCACTGCTAACAGTGGTTCGTACCTGAAGTCCTAGCTACTCAGGAGGCTGAAGTAGGAGGATCACTTGAACCCAGGAAGTAGAGATTAGCCACTGCACTCCAGCCTGGGTGATAGAGTAAAACCCTGTCTCAAAAAAAAAAAAAAAAAAAAAAAAGAATTCATGATTTCTGTTCACTCTGATTTTAGAAGAACTATTGCCCTGGTATTTGAAGCATTAAAAGCCTGATGAAAATAGCAAAGTACTATTGTTAGTGTCATTATTTCGAGTTTGAAGACCATCATCATGGCTGGAGAAGGTAGAACCTGAATAAGAAGTGAATGGTGATGGTCTTTTAACTTCCGAGTGTGTTTCCTGAGCAATGAGATTATCACTTCTTCTAATTGTTACTTCAAAAGTTGCATTCAAATGACTTGACATTATTAAATAGCTTTATGCTGCAAGTTAGCTTTTCTATCACTATCTCATGTTTGTACCACAAAGGTATTTGTCTTGGTGTACTTTATTCCATTTTTCTTATATTCCTTTAGCTTCTGGAAGACAAAATTACCTAATGTAAAGCAAAATAAATAGGTAACTTGTCAAATTATTTGCTTTTGAGTTCTTAGGCTTCCATTACATGTCTTCTGCCTTGCCTCAATCTCTCTACCCTTTGTCTTGCTACATTTTTTCCAATGCAAACTCTATACCAGAGAGTCGTCCTCAAACATAATTCAATTTCACCTTTTATTTTTACCTTATAAAATCCATTATATGATTTAAGACCCAGGAAAATCCAAACCTGGAATTATCATCTAAAACTGGAATTCTCTCTCCCTGATTTCACTTCTCTATTAAATTTATTAGGTATTGATTATAATTTACACTACATTATATTTGCAAATTCTTTGAAGGCACCTTTGTAATTATAGGAAAGTACAAACTTTTCCTCTGAAGGTTCGAGTCTAAATCTTCTGAACTAAATTGGGTATGAACAGAGTAATGAAAGAAAAGCCATGACAAATTTGTTAATGTTTTGCAGGAGTCATACAAAATATAAAAACTCAAAGGAGGGGCAGAGGGTTGAGGCTTAAATACCCTTTTTATTGGGGGCTATAGGCAATTTTAGAGGGCTAGTAAATGATTTTTAGGGGAAATCAATAGACTTAGGAAGCAGACATTATCTTATAATTGAGTCTTTGGAATTTGAAGAAACCCAAGAGACAGACAATATCTTATAACAAAGTTTGTCTAGGTGTGGTTACATTTTTCAGTCTTTTTTTCTTTAATAGATAATAAAATTTCAAGGAGGATATGGAGGGCAATTGTGTTCCCTTTGGCAGTTCTGGTCTTAAGATACTGAAGTTAAGAGAAGATTATGTAACTGCCCAGTGGGTTCTCCTTGCCTGCTGCCTAAACAGAGCTGATTTATCAAGACAGGAGCCTTGCAGTAGCAAAAGGGTTTAATTCATGCAGAGCCAGCTGCTTGGAAGACTGGAGTTTCATTACTACTCAAATTGGTCTCCCCTGGGGTTTTTAAGGATAAGTTGTGGGTAGGGGCTCAGAAAGTAGGCAGTGTTGATTGGTTGGGTCAGAGATGAAATCATAGGGAGTTGAAGTGGGTTATTCTTGCTGTCTTCTCTTCCTGAGTGGGACTGCAGAACTGGCTGAGCCAGATTGCTGGTCCAGGTGGTGTCTGCTGGTGCACTGAAATGCAGGGTCTTCAAAGTGATCTTAAGTTCTATGACAGTGATGTTATTCCCAAGAGCAGTTTAGGTTGGTTCAGAATCTTGCAGCCTCTGGCTGCATGACTCCTAAACCATAACTTCTAGTCTTGTAGCTAATTTGTTAGTACTACAAAGGCAGACTGGTCAAGGACCATTATCATCTTTGTTTCAAAGTTAAACTATAAACCAAATTCCTCCCAAAGTTAGTTTAGCTTTCACCCAGGAATGAACAGAGGCAGCTTGGAGGTTAGAAACAAGAGGGAGTCAGTTAGGTCAGATCTTTTTCACTGTTAATAATTTCCTCAGTTATCATTTTTGCAAAGGCGTTTTCAATCAGACTAAAATTTCACCTTGCACTGGAGTGTGGGGAGAGACAGGAGAGGTCAGAAAGGTTTTGATTCTGAGGCAGTTTCTGCGGCCTTCCTAGTTTAAGGAAGTGTTCAGCATGCCAAATTGCCATACTTTTAGGATATCATTTTCTAGATCCCAACAATCTCTCTTAAAAATAGTTTGTTCTACATTTTGATGAATTTCAAGATGAACCATCAATCATTGTTTGATGAAGCAAATAACAGACAGAAATATAGATTCAATGTAATATGCCACATTTCATTGTGAGTCAAAGGCATTTTATATCAAACTGACACATACCTCGAGGTATATCCCTCTTGTCATAAAATCTACTAAGGCCTCCCTAAGACAATAGTCTTCTCTTTCTGTTCTGCTTTCAGGATCATGTCCTTTAAGTAGCATCTTCAGAAAGAAGAATGAAACATCATTCTACTCAAATGGTGATTCAAGCAACCATCATATTTGGAGACCTTTTGTGTTTCAGACATCGTGTTTGTCATTTCAAAAGCCTATGAACATCTGCATTTCACAAATAATATAATCAAAAACTAGAGAGCTTAAGTAACTTGCTCAGGATGACTCAGGGGCAGAGCAGGGATAACAACGAAAGTTTATCTCAAGTCAAAGTCTGCACCTTTCCCCTATGAAGCCTTCCCTGACACTCTCCCCACTGCTGACATTGAAACCAGCACAATTGTTCAATAAAAATGTTACTGTTTTTTGAATAAACATAGAAGTTGAGTCCCCCAGACCTAAAACTTGAAACTTACACTTGTCTCATTTGAATTCCTTCCTCAGAAAAACAACCTTCAGACAAGTGACCGAAACTCACCAGATCACCACATTCAGACAATCTCAGTAATGATATACTAGACCCCTCATTCATCAAGATTGCTTTCTTACCTCTCCCCAATTCCTTCCCACATGTAGCTATATCTCTACCCCCACTATATAAACCTCCCAATTTTAGTCAGTTGAGGGTCAGATTTGAGACTTAACTCCTGTGCTCCTCAGCTGCAGCACTTCAATAAAGCCTTCTTCCCTGGCAATACTTGTTGTCTCAGTGATTGGCTTTCTATGCAGCAAGCAACAGGACCTAGAGCAAACCCTTGGCATTTCAGTAGCATGATCATTGTGATCTCTGATAAAGCCGGTAGGAATCATTTACATAACTGATGTATGCCCTGCCTTGTTCCAGAAAGTATTTAAGATGGGTAAAATGTGATCATGTTTTTTATTGTAGTGCAAAAAAATGGGTTTGTATAGTTTCAGTTTAAATCCTAGGACTCCTACTTGACAGCTCTGAGAAACCTGTTTTCTCAGGAATAATAGTACCTAACACGTAAAACTTTTGGCACTGTAGTTGGTACACAGTAAAGAACATAAATATTACTTCTATATTTATTCTACATTATCCTTTGACCCTAACTTGCTTCTTTTTAGGTGGTAGTCCAATTTGAAAGCAGAATAGCTCTATTTTTTTCCCCACTGAAAGTTACATTAATGTTTACCCATCATTTTCTTTATGTGTGAACAATACTCTAAGTTTTAAGAAAGGCCTTCAGTAAACACATCCTGTTTGCTACAGAGGATGGAGCCACATAATTTGGGATTAAGCTTGAGCATTGATCTTTATAGGATTTATTCCTACTTGGTGTATAATAAGATACAGATAATGAATTGACACTATTTGATGAGAATATTGAATTTGAAAATTTACAGCAACACTATACAATTTGTATGCATCTATAACATCAATATCATTCATTTATTATTTCCAAAACATTTATTGAGCCCCCACTATTTGCCAAGGCACCATGCCAAGAACCTATGTGATGATAAGGGATGAACATAAGGCAGACAAGGTTGTTGCCTTCTAGAAACTGCCAATCTGGGAGGGGAAAGAATGGAAAGATATAGAATTGAGGGGACAAAGACATAAACTAATGCTTGTAACTCAGAATGATACGTGCTACAATGAATTATGTTCAAAGTTCTAATATATCAAAGAGAATGCTTCACACATTTATAATACTAAATTCTTACCTTCCATCTCAAAATTAATATGAATACTAAGAGTAAATAAAATCTATGTTGAGAAAATATACTCCTAATCTCTATGATTAATATCTGAATACTGAAATTTGTATGTGAAATAACATCATCGAGATTAAATTTTTTTTTCAGATCTCCCCCTTTTAAGAACAATGCAAAGACAGAGAGATAGGGACATTAAATTAAGTCTGGATTTGATCTTAACTTTACAAACAAGAATGGTAGCTTTTCATTTAACAAAGAAAATCATATCAACAGGCATGCAAACTTAAAGATGAATTATTAATATTTAGATATTGTTTAACTTCCAAAAGTATTTAATAATTTCATGTATATAAATTCAGCATCATATTTTTCTCTCCATCTTACTGATGACTGTCACTTATTAATCTAAATGATCACGGCAGTTATTCTCTGGCAGTAATAAAGGTAGTTGCATGGAAAGAACAGGAAGAAAGTGTTTTTAATACGATCCCTTCCAAGAAGGACCACCATTATATATGTATTCCTCAACAAACAGTTTTAGTTTGGAAACCACAGCTAGAGAATTAGCACAGGGGCTTTGAAATGTATTAGGAGAACTTATTCCATGTCATGGATGATGAAGAAAATATCAAGAAAGGTTAAATAATTAGTCAATAATAAACCAATATATGACTGAGACAATGACATCCATTTGTGGACAGGACTTTCAAGAAGGGAAGACAGAACACAAGAAAGCATACTGTGAAAATGATAAACCACCAAGGGGGAAAAGGCAACAAATATACATGGTTCAAACAAGCTCTCAGAAAACGGTATGCCACAGTGCTTCCTTCTAACTCTTATTCTGATGTTTAGTTTTCATCAGGAGTCTAAATTATAATTGACTTTTGCTCAGAGCACCTAATATAATGCTGTTCAAATGAAGACTCTGATACCAGTCAAAGAAGATGATAAGAAAACCTTGTTAAAAATACTCATTTACTTGTTAACAGAGTTTTTCTGTACACTTTTTAATGCTGCCCTCTAGGATTCATTTTTATTTATTTCCTCCTAAGGTTCCATATCTTTTATGACAGTCTTCTCATTCATGTTGCCCAGAAAGAAAAGAGCCTGGGGTTTCCTGACATCTCTGCTTTAAAGATACTCTCTATTCCACAGTTTTAAGCAAAAGGCAAAGGAAAAAATAATATATGAATACAGGGAGACCTGAAGCTTGACAGAGAGTCTTCCTTTTTCCAGAGAGAGACAGAACACCCCTTCCTCATTAGGAGTAAAAGCCCAGAAGTCACAAGCTGACATCAGCCCTTGAAACCCCAGGCTTCTTTGAGTCATCAGAGCACACAATAGCTCCACAGCATCTGAAAGCAAGAAAACGTCTCATACTCAATAATAACCTATTATTTTCTGGTCATCTTTTTGTTTTAACACAGTGCACAGCATGTGCTTCTGTAGTCAAATATTTCAAATCAGTTATATAACTACATACAGGATTTTGAAATCCATTGATTGCAGATCCCATGAAAAGTAAGTAATGGCTAGTACTAACTACATCACAGGCATTGTACGATGGGTTTCACTTGCATGATCTCATTTAAACCTCACAGCAACACTATGTTGAAGCATTATTTAAAACACATTTTTATTGATTCATATTAGATGTACATATATTCAGCCAACATGTAATAATTTAATACATTCATATAATCAAATTAGAGTAATTGGGATCTTGATTACCTTAAATATTTTGTTTATGGTAGGAACATTTGAATTATTTTCTTTTAGCTATTTTGAAATGTACAATTAGTTAATGTTAACTATAGTCACCCTATTGATCTAATGAACACCAGGTCTCATTCTATCTAAGTATATATTTGTACCCGTTAATTAACCTCTCTTTATCCTCCTAGTTCTCCACATCCTTCCTGGCCTCTGGTAACCACCAATCTACTGTCTATCCTCAGAAAATCCAATTTTTTAGTTCTTGCATATGAATGAGAACATCTGATATTTGTCTTTCTGTGCCTGGCTTGTTTTACTTAATACAATGACTTTTAGTTCCATCCATGTGGCTACAAATGACAGGATTTCACTTTTTTTAAATAACCCAATAATAGTCCATTGTGTACATATAGCACATTTTCTTTATTCATTCATCCATTGATGAACACTGTGGCTGAGTTCATATTGTGGCTATTGGGAATAACAAGCACTTAATAGTGATTAATGTAACCATTTTTTAAAAGAGGAAATTGAGGCTTAGAAGGAAAAAGTCAAAAGTTTGGGTGAAAAGATGCCAAAGTTCTTGCAATCACTGAATCCACATTTAAAGCAGAAGGTCAGATTCAAGCATGGGAGACAAGGGAATTTATAGATAGCAGGTTAAAATGCTCATTTACGTTCATATACTGCCTTAAGTCTATAGATCCAGCTTCTTAGGAGGAGTTGTGAGCAGGTCTGATAATCAGTATTTACAGGTGAGGCTCTACAGACTATTAAAGTATTTAAAAGCTGTCCGGGCCATGCTACCTTTACACACAAGACCCCTTGGTATAGCAACTAAAAGGTTCATGACAAGTTTCCAGGACCCTGCTTTGCTCTGACTGGTTGATGCTAAAGGTAGTCAGCTCCCTAAAACCCTACTTTCCTGGGCACTACTAGTGGCTCCCACAAAGATCCCCGCCTACTGGTTGGTCTTTGTCTCTTCTGTAGCTATCTATGGGAATTTCAGCTTCCATGGGAATGTGGCTCTGAGAGAGCCAGGGAGAGACAAAAGAACTTGCAAGTGTGGGCTGGTTGGTGGGTCACAGATAGGGTGCTGTAGTAGATGATATATATTTAAACTGTGAGACCAGAAGAGAAATGCAAGTCTTGATAAAATGAGGTATTCCTCATTTAGTAAAATAGGCTACTCAGTCATGTTTATAATGGGATCCGCTGCAAAAAGGCAAACTGCTCTCCAAATGCAAACATAAAATTTAACGTAAATTAGTAAAAAACAGTTCTCAGGTATTAATGATAACATTATGCTATGCTAAATAGATCACAAGACAAAATGATCACTAGTGAAAAGGGGTTGTATCAGATAATCTGCCACTTCTAGTGAAGAGATAAAAAACTCCTAAAGCTTTGGCAACTTTTCATTTTTTAAATCAATAATAATTATTTATTTAAGAACTAGGGAATCCTTGATAGAGGTGCCAGATTTAATGATGAGGACAAAGGCATTAAACTGGGCAGAATTCTGATTACCCATTAGCTGGAACTCAGCTTCACACTTGCCTCAGCTGGTTTGTGGAAGGAGACGGGTTGTGTGGTAAGTATGCTGGGAGAAGAAATGACAAGGGCTAGAGAGTAAGGTATGAGTGCAAACTTATCCAATTCTGGGTAGCTGATCCACAGAATAAACTTGTAACAATTTATGAATTCTTTGACTCTGAAATTTGATGGTGGCTTTCTGCCACATTTGAGCTTGCTTTATAAGGCACTTGACAATGTGTTGAAAAGAGGTTTGCCAAGTTATTTGTGTCCTTGTCTTTTTTTCCACACCACCAGCAAGAAAGTTCCTTCAGGGTGAGGATAGCACTGGCACATAAGTATCCACTGAATGGACTTTAATTTTTAACTCCAAGCAACTAAGTTATAAGCAGAGTTCTGGGAAACTGTATTCAACTAAAATGATTGTTACTCAAAACTATTACCATCTTTAAATGGATACCTTTTAAAATCCAACAATCTCCTTGGGATTCTTGAATAAATTATACATTATTTTCATGCTTTTACATTTTTTGAAATTATACAATGAGCTTACAGCTTTGTTACTACTGAGGGTTAACGACCCAAACAAAGGATTCTGGACCCAGTCATAATGATTCTTGTGAACACTGTCCTGTAAAATACAATGTATGTTAGCACACAAATTCACAGCAGAGCTTTGTAATCTTTAATGTAATAAAATACAACTAAAAACTCATATGACTGGAAGAATATTGCTGTCTACTGTTGAGACAGATCATTTAAAAAATTGAAACTAAGTGCCGAAGAGGGAAATCCACAATAAAAATGGCAGCAGTAAAAGGAAAAAGCAGCTTTCATAAAGAATGCCAACATTGCCTTTCATACAGATGCTTCTGCTAAAATATGTTAATCTGATCATTTTGATTTACCAGTTTTGCTTAATATTTACAAAAGGCCAATCATGTAGAATTTTACATCTTGTAGTAGACATTCCCTGGCTTTTTAGTATAATCCCCTGCCTCCCCAAAAGAGAAAAAAATCTGATTAATGGCTACGGCCAGGGATATGAGTGCTATAAAAATGAGGCAAGACAGTAACACACTTCTTTTGTAAAGTGCAACTACAGCTTCAAAGGGTGGCAATGAATCTTATTTTACACATGGAATATGTATACATACCTGAAATATATTCTATTTATTGCTTTAGGATTTCTAGGTATGTCAGAAAGTTTTTGAATTAAGTCACATTATCAGGCAGTTGTTTTGTTTCACCCCCATAGAAACAATTTACCTCAACTACTCTTGGGCATTGGTCTGAGAAATAACCACATAACGCTCTGAGTGAAGAGTAAAGATGGTGAAGAGTCAAGTGGCTTCCTAAAAATGCAAACAAGGGATTTTTTCCCGAGATTTCAGCACCATACATTCATTCTGGAAATAGTTATTAAGTCCCTAGGAATAGCTGGGCTTCTACTGAGCAGCCGGTTTGTTTTTCTCTCATGGACATTACAGATTTTGTCACTGATTGCATTTCCCTTTTTGCATAGATGACTAGAATGCTCAGAGCCAAATGTGACTAGGACATAAGACCTCATGGCACATATTTTAGATTTAAAAAAAAAGAAAACAAGCAGAACTAATCTCAATCCCTGCTGGCTTTATTTTATTGTAATTTAACAAACATTTAGTCAGTATGCATTATGAGCCGGGTGCTCTAGTTGTTTTTTTTTTCTAATTTTTCCGTTTAATAAAAACAAAATTTTTATATTTTATTCACTTTTCTAAGCTATCAAATAAAGAATACTAGGCTTCTAATTTTTAAGGCTACAGATTGCAGTCATAAGACCATACTTCTCCAAACTAGAGAATTAACTTGCCTCAATTTCTGGCAAGAAAGATGGTTTTCTATAAATTCCAATCACATCATATGGTTTGGTGCAAAATGAACTATCTATATGCATGAAGCTAATTGCTTAATAGCCCTACTAACATATGCTTTCTGGAAAAAATATATACACATACAGACAACAAATGTAATTGGTGGAATCCTTGCTTAAAGGTCTCTGGAGTCTTAGCAGAAAGTTGTAAGTAAACCAAGAAACTTGCATACAAAATTATTCATTTATTCTACTCTTCGAGTCAAGTGTAAGACAGTACTATTCATCTTGGAAAGCAATCTGGCTATTCTTTCCTTTAAAAGCAATTTCAACTGGTGAACAAATATGAAATGTACTAAGTTTTTCCTAAAAGATACCAAAGGTGCATCTTCATATATTTTGAAAGTAATAGCATAAGAGGCCCAAAAGTCTTTGTCTGAAAATCATCATGCAGGAAAGTTGCCTGATCAAAAGTGACTCTTAGAAGGTGAATACAGGTAATGTCTTAATATAAGTACAGCCAGGATGTGATTATAAAAGTATAAATGCATTCCTATAAATAGTAACACTTCAAATACTTTTAAGTGCAGGAATCATTTAAAAAATAATTTGTTGTCTTCTTCATTTTTTTTTTTTTTTTTGAGA
>NW_016107434.1:2332244-2396456 GCF_001604975.1 Cebus imitator | reverse complement strand
CTGGGTTCAAGCAATTCTTCTGCCTCAGCCTCCCAAGTAGCTCAGATTATAGGTACCTACCACCACACCCAGCTAATTTTTGCATTTTTATTAGAGACAGGGGTTTCACCATTTGGCTAGGCTGGTCTCAAACTTCTGAGCTCAGGTGATCCACATGCCTCAGCTTCCCCAAAGCACTGTGATGCTCATGCTCCCTGAGCATGAGCCACCATGCTCAGCCACTTTGGTGTCTTCTTGACAGAATGATGTCATGAAACTTAAAGTTGTAGTTTAAAAAGTCCCTAAGAAGCTCAGTCAGAAATCAAGATTAAACATTTCGCTTATAAAATAATTGTCTCTCTCACAGTTTCATGAGGAAAACAATGAATCTTGTATAATGGAAGTGAGAATGTCAATCATTTCTGTGCCCCAAATAAATACCTTACACAGTACCAAGAAATTAAGAATTCAGTAAATGGCATTGATTGAGCAAAACATTAATGAAATAATCCAAGATCGTTAGAGGTAGAACGTATTTAGATATTTTTTAAGAAAAAATTGAAACTACAGTTGATTTAACTGCTATGCATTTTAACACCTGGCTGAGAAAAACAGTCAGGACTAGAATCCAAATTTCCTGACTTCTAGAATAATTCTTTTTCATATCATTATGCTATTTAAAAATGTAAATCTAAAAAAAAAATAAAAAAAATAAAAATGTAAATCAAAGATGACATATTATCGAGGTTTTATCTAGAGATTGCTTATGTCGTTAAAAAAAAAGAATGAGATAATTCAACTATAACACAAAACAAAATGGCTTTTAGGGAAAAAAGTACCTCTCTGAATAGAATAAGGCAATATTGTTGTCCTGAAAGAGAATAAGAGAGCACATATTTAATGAAAGAAAGAAAAAAAAATACACCTCTCAAGATGAGGACACCAGGGCTTAGAGAGCATCCAAAATTGTGATGCCATTACAGTGCAGATCCCAGGGAGTTGCTATTAATGCAAAATGGCTCTCCAAGAATTAAAAGTTGAGCTCTGCAAGGTAGAGATACAGTACAGTGGTCTCTCTTTTCCCATGGAGGAAGTCGTTGTGGCCTCTTCCAAAGAGATAAGAAAGAAATATGCCTTCTCAAATGAAATTGGCTTGGGTTCTCCATCTGCAGTCCAAATGCCCAGAGATTCTATGGAAAACAGAGAAAGAAAGAAGATGAGGGAGAGAGGGTTTGGAACAATATGAGATGCTGGTATCATTTAAGGGAGATTTGTCTCCAAACAAAAGTTCCCCAGGAAGATTACAGAATTCTGGGCAAAATGGAATTCTGGCAAAATGGAAGGTGGCGAGATGTTTCTTTGGTCTTTTCAAATCTTGCTTTTTGCACTATACTGCATCTAGTGAGATGGTCTACAAATAAAAGCAGGAACATTTTGAATTGGTCTACATTAGATACTAGATAAAGCATTGTAACTCCTTTTTTTGGATTGTATCCTAAAAAAATGACTGACATAAAAAAGATTATTTGAAAGAATCATTTCATCAATGTTCTTTGAAAATAGGCTTGTTTTACATTAATTAATTTGTTTTTCTTTAGTCAAATATTTACTGCCTGCCTACTATGTGTTAGGCATTGTGCTAGGTATTGGAAAGACAATGGTGAATATTGCTGTGTGCTCTCTGCTTCCAGCTGTCATTCTAATGATATATCATAAAGGAAAAATAAAAGGAAAGCCTTCCCATTTTGAAGATTAAATACAATATCCATGCATCTGTTCATGGATTAAAAAAAGAAAAAAATAATAAAATTAAAAATGACAAAATTGTATCATCTTGAAGCAAGTCTGCAATTGTTTTACCCTAAAAAATATTTAATACTTGGTATGTGCTTGGATAACATGATGGTTGCTTTAAGGACCAAAGAGAATAACTTATTTTTCTGATTGTGGAATATATTAAAATTAAAGAAAAAAGCTATAAATTATACAAATATATAAAGAAGAAAACTAAAATCACCTGCAATTATACCAATAATTTCCCTCTTTTTTACCATTTCTATCATTTTGGTGTAATACTTATCAATTGATTTTCCTTGCACACATGTATACACACATATTTTACCTGACTAGGCTCATACTGTATAAATATTTTCATATTTTTTGTATTTCATGAGCATTTCTATTTAAATTCTTCAAAAACTATACTTGATGTCTGAATTTCACTGTATCACTTTTTTTTCTCTACAAATTCTAGCCAAATCTTGTATTATCCTTCACTAGATAATCTACCCTATCTCTATTACTAGAATATTCTTTTGTCATATTTGGTTCATAGAAATGCTGGGGTTAGGTTTATGTTAATCCACTCCATTCTATTGATCTATGTATGGATTTTACATGTAGTAGTACCATGCCATTCTAAATAATGTAGTGCAAGAACATATTTTCATATTTAATAAATCCTATTCCCCTTTATCATGTTTTAAAAATTATCTTTTGCTATTCTGAATCCTAACCATTTAAAAAGTTCTTTCATGTTTTTAAAATAATCCCACTAGAACTTTGCCTGATGTACTAAAGTCATACCTGTACATTAATTGCTATTTTTACAATATTCCCATTTAGAAGCATAATTCTTGACATTTATCTTTTGCATGTTGCTCAATAAAGTTTTATAATTCCTTCCAGACAAGAGTCTTGTGCAATTCTTATTCAGGATATTACCAGATATCTTACAATTGAGATTATTACCACAAGTTAATTTTTCTTTTTTCCCACCCCCAAATCAAGATAGTGGTAAATTTAAAATTTAAAATACATTATATATTTTCTATCCTGCCATTTTAATTAATTATTTTCAGTCCAAGTGGTGTTTTAGTTGATTCATTTGGATTTTTCCATGTTGAAATGCATTCAACATAAATATGCATTTATATAAGGTAGGAGCCTGAAACTGTCCTAGAGAAAGTCTATTATGTCAGTCCATTCCAATTATCTCAACTTACCATATTCTTCTGAAATAGGGTGAGTAAGCCCTGATTATATGTTTCATAAATATGAGAATTTGCTTTCCTTTTTTGTAACACATTTTTTATAAGTTCATTGCACTGCTGAATTGTCTAGAACTTCCAGGATAATCTTAAATTATAGTACTATTGCTATGCATTCTTGCCTCATTCCAGATGTTGATGTAGGCTGTCTCTGCTATTTACAATATAGTGGCTGTTTTCCAGGCACGTTTAAAAGCCTTCATCATGCATAAACAATGAATAGTAACTGTATTAATCCACTCCCAATGGTATTGAGAAGAACAAGGATGGTGACTATACAGCAGAACTTCCATGTTACTACAGAGAGTTTACCAAATGGAAGGCCTCACCTACTTTAATAATTCTTAGAGTAAGCAACAACTTTTGTTTCCTGAAGTAACTGCTGTATTTATTGGAATGTTCAAAACAGCTTCCTTTCTACAATGTGCTCAAAAATAAATTTGCACTTGGGGAGAAGCCTGCAACTGGATTAAAAAAATGTATTATTTTAGCTTACTACACTTGTAACATTGACCCAACTTATCATATTTTTCCAAGACAGTATAATCTAGCCCTAAGCAGCCACTGGGTATGTTTTAGCTTTAAAGCAGTTTCTGAATATCATTTAGAGCTCAATGAATTTTACTGACGCTAGCATTCTTTTATATATTATCTTTCTCTAAGATCAGGTGATACCATCCAATCAAATAAATTTTTAAATGGGTTTTCAGTAGCTGGTCATTCAGTGACGGGTCAGTTTTTGCAGAAGCTGATCTAGTTTAGCAATTTTATTTTTTAAACATGAGAGGAGACACAACCAGCACACAGAAATAATTTATTTTCTCTTGCTTTTAACAAAGTCAATGTCCTGAGAAGGAGAGAGGTGCTAACATACCTGAGCACTTCAGTGAGAAAGATAGAAAAAATCACTTAAAGTGCTCAAATAAAAAGACTGCTTCAGGGAAAAAGGAGTCTAAAAAAAAATCTGTTGTGGTAGATAGCTCTGTCAGGTAATTCTTTCCCATGTCTATGGGCAAATAAATATAATTTTTCTCCACTTTCCATCGTAGGAATAAAAAAGAAGCATTAAGAGTTTTTAAAAGTTATACATATACATAGATATAAATATCTGATTTTCTATAGCTAAACATTGTTGATAGTATCTCATATATTTAAAATGTCTTATTGTTTGATTCAAATGTCTTGTTTTCTAAAATTCATTTGAGCAATTTGTGTGCTTTTCTGCTAAACATTTCATTAGATTTACAAATAGAACAATATAACATCTTTAAACAAAGAGTGGTAATCTTTTTCAATTCTATTGTGGAATGATATACTTTGAAAAAGAAATTTATTTATAAGCACTTCCAGGGTGCCACTATTCTCCATTTGACCCACATTAAATATTCTCATTACAATTGCTATAAATGAAACATATCATTCTGAGATGAAAGATCCAATGCTACCTAGTCATATGAATTCACGTATGTTCTCAACATGGGTCACAAGTAAACTGTATTTTAATAACTCAAATTATTGCGAATTCAAAACAATATACAGTTAAGAAATAAATGTCATAAACCTTATACACAGAAGAAATAAACAGCAACCTGCATATTTTAGCTATTAAGTTTATGATGGAGTCCCACATGATTCATAATGATATTTTTCAAAACTGAGCTTTCTCTTAGTAACATAACCAAATATATTAATTAATCTCTAGGAAAGCACTGACAATGCTATCTAGGGCATAGCATTTTGATAATGTAACAGCAAAAATTTTTGTTAATGTCAGCCATCACTTTTTACCTTTAAAATTCAACTTTTTCATTAATAGTCAAACTCTTGAGTACTCTTTTGGTGGAGATCTTACATTATGTTTTCAAAAAGGAGGCCTGTTTTCAATTAACAGTTCCTTGACAAGGTATGACAATATTGTACATCTAAATTTTTATTTATTTTTCTCTTTCATTGTTAGCAATCCTCTAAACTTGAAAACACTTTTTCTTCTCTCTGATTTTACATTTGGCAAACATCAATCTTTCCTGTACTTATGTGCACCATAGTTGACAGGCTGCTTTTGTTAAAGAATGTCAGTGAATACACTGCCTAAATATGCCAAAATTTATTTTTTATTCAGCAGCATGATCAATTACTATCACCCTGTCTTCAGAAATTAAGGCTTGGAAAAAAATTTGTTTCAGATAAATTTGATTAAAGTCCAAATGACTCAGGGCTAAATTTAGAAATTTATTATTGAGCATCCGCTTATTATTTTCCCTGTAAGCGTATGATATCTTTAAAAGGATTAGCTGGATAAATATTCTAATGCTGTTAAAATATAAAGAAAATTTGCTTTCACCCAGGACTTTGTTATCTAAAATGTAATTTTAATATTCTTAGTTTGTCTTTAAAAATTTTGAAGGCCATATAGAATTCTAAGAACACAAATGCTGAGATGTAATTTTTATGTCTTATTTTTAGGAACACAGGATCCTTTTTTTGGGGAAGAAGATGGGTTATGCCTAAAACTCTGGATAAAAACTTTCATGAGAAAAATGGTGAAAGGAGTAACTGTATCACTATACACGTAATCAGACTCCTCAATTCTAGAGACTTTTTCTTCTTTCCATCAAAGAAGTGATAAAACTTTCTCTAAAATATGTAAAATTAAAATAATAAGAGAAATAAAGTCTTCCTAAAACAATCACAACATAACCACATTGAAGAGTTGTCTGTAAGAAAGTTTTCTTGTTTGGTTATCCAAAGTAATAGCTGTATTTGTGTCTGCGTTTTGCTGTCTCTCCGTGTATAAGTGAGTTCTGAGGGAGAAGGGACAAATGAAGAGAAACACAGATAACGAGATAACAGATAACGAGAAATTGAGAAAAGATCAGCTAAGGGCCGCAAATGTAGATACAAAGTTCAGAGTAAAAATTCTTCCTGAATTCTATTGAAAAGCACCCATATATGTGATTCCATAAATAAAGGACATAAAAGCCTTTATTAACGACAAAATACACGTCTTTTATATTACTTAGACTTTGATTTAAAAAAAAAATACATGTAGAATGTTTCAAATTCCATACCAATTCAATGAATGCTGGTCTTTTTCTTGGTTTATTATTGGTCCTGAGAGTTCTATCAGAATATTCTTTATGCCATTTTAATCACTGAAGTAGCCATAGAGTTTTGAAAGCATATGGAGTCATCAGGGTGTATTTGATCCATTTGTTCTTGCCATGGCAGTAGGAACGCAACTACTGGTATTTTGCCCTAAATCATATAGTAAAGTCTATCTTGAATGGGATATGTTTACATAGGTCTAAGTTACTTAATCCTCTTGGCCCACTGAACACTATATTTTTAATTCAATAAAGCTTGGCCAACTTATTCTTTCCATACAATTTACATAGCTTATTTTTATAAGAACCTTTTAAAAAGAATGATCTTATCAAAATTTAGTATAAAGTTTTTATTTGATTAGTGGGATCACAATACTATTTTGAAAGCATATTAACTAAATTTTTATATTTCCAGTTGTCTTTTTGGATGCATACCATTCCACTTTAATTCTCAGTGTAACAATCAACATTGAGTTTCTGCCATGTGCAAGACAGTGCGCTAGAATAAATACTGAGAATTGAGTGGTGTTGGTTATTAATGAAGGTAATGACAAATTTAAAACTACATGTAAAAACCTTTAGTTTCTATGCCTTTGTAATATTTTCACAATAACAAATCTATGATTTAAAAAATAATTCCACTGTCAGGCAATATGTACTGATTCTTGGTTTGGAAAAAATGATCACTATCATTAAATAATTTATATTGCTTTCTAAATAAAATAGCAAGCAACCTTGAGGCACTATCACAGGGCTCCTAGCAGTCTTTAAATACATACCAGACTTCAACAACAGATTTGGTAGTATTTAAGAAATAAAGCAATGACAATAGAAGTTTTAGAATGACTAAAACTATTATTTTTAACTTTGCAATTGTAAAAATAAGGCATGGCTATATGTTTTCAGTATGCACTTAAACAATACAAAAATATATACAATAAAAAGTGAAGTCTTCTGGATTTTGTTTATTTTTACTAGTGTGAATATGATTTTGGAATAATGCCAAACATTGTCAGAGGATGATAAATTAAGGATACCATATCAGCATTAATCCTTCTTCAAATGACTGAATTTCAAATTGAGAAAATAAAATTTGATTAGAACCTGAATCACATCATTATGTCCTTATGTCCACAGTTATATTGGAACATAATTTTAGGAAATCTATTGAGGTAGAAACTTAAGCAAGAGGCAAATGTAAAGAGACCTAAGACTGCCCTTTCCCTCTCTGCCTCCTAGAGAACAAAGGAGATAATGACGGGGAAAAGCTATGGAATCTTTGCCTCTGTCACTTCTGAGATCTGATCTTGAATTTAGTATCTGCTCCAAATATTGTTTTTAACTTTAAAATACTCAAGACAAAAGTGATAGCTTGGTCAGAATTCAGATAAGTAAGCACAAAGCCTTGAAAGAGAAATACCCATCACATATTAGTTGAAAGATAATTAATGCTACAATTCAGACACTTATATGATTAAATGGACACATGGTAACTAAATAAATTACTTTATTTGCCAATTACTTTAGAAACTAAAGGTATTAAAATTCAGAATTCAGAGTCCCTGTAATATTATAAAATAAATATTTGGACTATTTCCATTTATCAATAATGCCATCTGTCCTATCCAATACAAATGGACTACAACCCATGAGGCTCCTTTCCTATTTGATTACTCTGATGAATGAGGTATAACAACTCATAAAACCATCATATCATATGACACTGCCATTAAAAAGATATGGAAAAAGGAGAAACACAAGATAATACTTAATCTGAAAATGTTAAGTCAATTTAGTAAAGTTTTTTTTTTTTAAATAGGATCTCTCCATTGCCTAGGCTGGAGTGCAGAGGTGTAATCATAGCTCATTGCAGCTGTGACCTCCTAGGCTCACATGATCCTCCCACCTCAGCCTCCCAAGTAGCAGGGACTACAGGTGTATGCCACCATGCCCAGCTAATTTTTTAATCTTTTTATAGAGACAGGGTCTTGCTATGTTGCTAGGGCTGGTCTCAAGTTCCTGGGCTCAAGGGATCCTCCCACCTGGCCTCCCAAAGTGCTGGAATTAAAGGCGTGAGCCATCACGCCCAGCCTCAATTAGTAAAGTTATAACAGCCAACAATATGGTCCTAAAAAGTATATTAATGTTGAATAATATTGTGTCAGTCCTGTATTCCCTTAGCGCCTTCAAAGAAAACCAAAGAACCAAAAGATTCCTTGGAAGAGTATAATGGCTTATTATGATATGTTTAGGTTGCTATAATAATCATATCAATAAGAATATACTCAAATATCCTTTCAGGTGGGGGTAATTATATTAAAAACACTTCTATCTCACTTCACAGAAAATTATAAAATGATAATTTAACATCTAATGGCAAGTTGTTTTTAAAGCAAAATTAGATACATTCTTTATACCTTGTAATACAGTCTATAGATTTCAACTGAGCAAAATGATGCTTCCCAAACTAATTTTCTTCTTAGCTATAAATGCATTTTCTTAAAATAACGACAGATGATGATTCTGTAGAAAATTACTATAAGTAGTGTCTAAATTGACATTAACTAAGCTGGAAATTAAATACCACTAACGAATTCTCAAATTTTCTTTTTGATGTGCTAATTTGCAATACACTTAGTTATAAGGTGAGTATAGTTGGCATGCCTCGAAATTATCTTTATTTTTCAAGCTCTATTACAATGACCAGAATTTGTTTTGCCTACTAGCCTCACTGAAAATATTCTACAAACTGTTTACTTGGTGAAACTCATATTAAATTGGGATCCACATCTGTAGATAAGTGAGAAGAAATACATTATGAATAAATATGTTTACTCTATAGTAAAACTTAAGTTTGGCTTAAATAATTTGAAATTTTATATCATTTCATTTTTAGCTTACATTGAATACCAAACAAAGTCCCTGGAGGTGGTGAGGGGAGATTCTGTGAAATAACTCAATTTCAAATGTGTCAGCTACAGCAAACATAAATTAAAATAAAGCACAAATCCAGAAAATATTTTCCCTACCAATTGAAGAAAGCAGCAATTACAACAATTCCACAGACCCCAGGAGTCATGGGAAAATACTCTCAGATATGCAAGCAAGCCTTAGACACAATCAGATTCATTAAAACCACAAGTGTCATAACCAAAGTAAGAGGCAGCTAGGGCTGACTGCTTGCGAACTCTACCTTGTTAGCAGGTGCAGCATCTAGAAGGCTCTTTCAGGAAAACCAGGGTACTAACTCCAAATAAGGTTTGCCAAATCTGCAAGAGGCAGCATGACCTCATCTTCCCTTCTGATCAAAAGAAACACCAGCACTTCTACAAATGTGAAAGCACATAATTTAGAGAAATGTGTTTGTGACACTGATTCTTATCTGTTACTATGACACTGCTACATGATTTTAATTGTATCTTTACAATATATTTTAATATCTGGCAGTGTAAGACTTTCTTATTCTTCCTCCTCTTCCTCCATGCCCCTCTTATTTCTTCTTCTTTTGACAAAAACTTTTAGGCTATTTTTGCCAGCTTTATTCTTTTTATATGCACTTCAGGATAATTTTGTTAAGTGTATTCCATGGGAGACTTGATTCTAATAAAGGTAAATTTATTTTAAAAACAAAATTGTAGAAAATAGGTATCTTCACATTATTTTAAATCAGAAACAAGGTATATCTTTTCACTCTTTAAAAGTTTCATCCGTCCAGAAAGATTTCTGGTTTTCTTTATAGCAATCTCAAAATTTCGTATCGTTTTCATGCTACTATGCACATAGTTTTTTCTCCACTAGATTTTTTAAGTTTGTTACTGCCGATAAGAGGTAAAAGGTTTTCATTATATTTCTGTTTTACCTAGCAATCTTATTTAACTCATATTAAATTTGCTCATAGTTCATGTCTCATGGGTTTACTAGGTAGATAATATTATCTGCAAATAATGATTGTATTGCCAATGTAGTTTTTAACCTCAACAAAGAACAGATTTTTGTTCCTTCTAGAATATATTCTAATCATCAACTTACTTGGTTATTTAATTTAAAAGTTTTACTTTCTGATGATGCAGCAGTATAAATTATGGTATAATCTAAAGTCAATGTATTTCAGAAACCACTTTTGATATGTATGGGATAACTAAAAGTTTCAACCCCAAACCAGGTTACAGATATTGTATTAAAACAACAAAAACTCAGTTAATACTTTAGAAGAACGGAAAGATGTGATCCTTTTTAATTGTTCTTGGAGAAATAAGTTGAATCTTAGCCCAAGTGAATAAAATATCAGAAAAATTACCTCCTGCACCAGAAAGTAGAATGTGATGCTTGGCCAGAGATATTTTTACACAGTATATTTCAACAGTTTCTAAAAAATTTAAGCTGCTTTTAAAGAACTCTTAACTTATTGCATTAGGGAATTAAGATAAAGTTAGTGATAACTATGACTTTCTATTTAGCAATTTTCTTTCTCAATTGTGCACAGCCAATTATGAGGTAGAATATAACAGCTCAATCAAATCTTATTATTCCAGATTCAGTTTAAACCCTTATAAAGTGCACTGAGACTTGATATTGTCTGAATAAAACTTTTTCACAAATTACTCTTTGGTAGGCTAGAAATAAAATAGATACTGTTGGTACCTTTTAATGGGTCTTTAAGTTCTGCCAGTTACCCCAGGCAGTGGCAATGAGCTGGCTGTTCATTACATAACAGTGGGCCGTAATCCTGGGCTGAAGTCTGGTGCCTCCATGTGTAGCTTCCAGGATTTTCAGGGTATGGCTTAAGGACACAGTAGCTTTTGTTTGTATTCCACCACCAGCAAATTTCATTGTGCAAGGTACCAGGGCAATTTGCTCAGTAAGATACAGGACTTCTCCAACCTAAAACGGCAAAGGGAAATTAAGGACTGAAATAAGAAAACACTACTCTCTTTATTCAAGCTATTTCCCAAGTTCTTAATTAACTGGACAAATGGTGATAATACCTACTTTGGCAGGTTATTCTGGGGATAAGATGTATATAAAATATCTATTACATAGAGTTCAGAGTCAGAGCAGGAAATAAAAATGTAGCAATTTATTATTATATTATTAGCCATCATTATCATTTCTGAATTAAGACTTTCCCCCAGTGCAACAAAGTTGACTGAGTTTACTCATGGACCAGTAATTAACTACTGTATTTGTTTTAGAGGGCAAAATTAATACAAGGATGAATAGTCATACACTACTTCGTATGTCATACACTATTTTAAATAGTGTACAACAGTCATGCACTATTTTAAGACCCAGTCATATGCTGGGCCTTAAAGGAGTTAGTTCTGAGTACATGTAATTAACACTTTTATAATGTCATAATTAATGCCCCAATTAATGGACAAAGATATCACTATGATATTATTTATTCTTGAGGAATGTTTAAAATAGGACTAGGAGAAAGATGTTGTTTCAAGTCTGTGTGTTTCTCAAGGGTGGCACTGTATTTATGGGATGAGGGCTGTGGGTTTCAGGTCACAAAAGCAAGATTTCAAATATGTGTCTTTAAAGTTGAAAATGAATTTGCATCTTATCATTTCACAGACTAATGCCATGGAAATTTTGGCTCCTAAGGACATAGAGAGACCAATTTTTTTTTTTTTTTTTTTTTTTTTGCAAATCAGCCTCTATAATTGGACATAAGTGATACGAGACCTTTTTACAAAGCATCTGCTACTTTTTCTGTTGAGATGTTTACTAGATCTTGCTCCAAAAGAGCAAGGAAATAATAAAGGCTCTACTCTTTTCTGATTTTCATAAAAATTCTGTGATAAATCCCTAAGTTTTTTTTTCACTATTAGAAAGAGTAAACACATGAACTATTTAGTATATATAGATCCCAAATACAGAGTGGTGGTGAATAAAAACTTTTTTCCTTCCCTATTCCCAGAATGTGTAAATTATTTAATAGAGACTTTGCTAAACTTTTACCACAACTAAAAATTCCTCAGTATTAAAGCTCAGTGAAAAGAATCTCAGTGCCTGAAGACAAGGAAATCAAACCATGTGACAGTCCCATATGCAACTCCAAATCTGTCCTCATAACTGTCTGTAGAGCTCACAAAGGAGTCACACATGTAGCTATTGGAAGAATATCTTACACAATTTGGCACACAAGTTCTAAGATTAGCAGCTGAAGAGGGGGAGGAGGAAGAGAGGAACATAATACATTAACTGACACCCATCCACTATCTTTCTAAATTGTTTGGAATGTTAAAAATATTGTTTTGATCAATCTATATATACATCCTCAAATTTGAAAGAGAAATTCAAAGCATGTTGTGGTTGAAAGAACAAATGGTTTTTAAAAAAACACTATGAAATATATGTCACTGAACAAGGGAGTCCAGCCAGCTCCCAAGTGGCATGTTAACATGATGAAAAGCAAATCCAGGATGCTGTGAATCAAAGAGGCATGGGTTTATTTTTAAAAAGGACTGTGTCTCCCCACCCTGTTTGCCAAGTACAATTTTCTTTGGAGTAACCCAGCATCCAAAATAGGTAAGCATTTAAATGTTCCAGTGATTACCTGCCCAACACTTGACCACCTCCTCCCCTTATAAGGCCTTCGGCTCTACATACATCATCCATGTTAATTACCAGACAAACAGAAGAGCTGTTCAACTAGTTCACTTCCCCTATTCTTGAACAGATTGTTTGAGACATAATATGAATACTAATTAATGATAAAATATCTGTGAGTGTTTTGAAATATGGACGAAGATAGCACTTTTAGAAAGGCGCCCAGATAGATCTTGTGCAACAAGCCCCACTGGTCATACGAAGGGTCAGGCTACAGCTCGGAGATAGGAGAGCAAAACTGGCAGAGTTTTTGGCTCCAATTCAGTGGGAACTGTGGACCACTTTTTTTTTTTTTTTTGGAGGGGGGATTTACTGTCTTGTTAACCTTATCCCTCTGTTAAACTGGAAGAGTTTAGAATGAAAACTCTTTTCACAGACAAACGGAGAGAAAAACAGAATTTTGTTAGAGGTCGACTTGAGTAGATGAAGGAGTGAGACTTCAACATGTCTGTTCCAGGATTATGGGTCTATGCTCTGCAGCAAAAGAAATACAAGCAGGTTAGCGCTGATCCAATGCTAACAATGCTGAGTGCACAGGATCAATTCAGGCTCTGTGATGCAAGGGGCAGGGGAAAGGTCACTTAAAAGAAAATGGTCCCTGTTCCATTCAACCGCCCTTTTACAAATAGTTTGCTTAGTCTCAGAGAAATGTACCCACAGTGATATAAAAAATAACACTTTTTGTTAAAGAGCAAAGCATATTACTAGGTTGAATTATAAAGACAAATGAAATAGTATTTTTTATAATAAGAGTCTAAGCCATTGCCAAATTGTGTTGTCTCCTTTCCTTCTAAAACTGAATATTGTATTTTCTTCTTGAAACCTAAAACTGGCTTCATCTTACCTCAGAAACTTTACTCCATTAATAAACTAGGCTTTGTATTCTCCTTCAATTTTGATATCTAATGTAAATTCTTAAATAGTGCTTTTTAATTCTTCTGACTTCAGTAATTACAATTTGTTCTAATGCCAAAAAAGAGAAGATTATTCAAAATTAAAAACAAAAAAACAAAATAATTTATATTTGACATTAGAGTTGTTTTGCATTGAATTTTACAATGGATGTGTAAAATATTAAAGAAATTCATTTGTCTCACTCAAAGAACTGAAAATGTCTCATGAAAATCTGATTTGGGAAAGAAAGTTAGCCAAAGTCTGCATTTCATGTATAGCTAGTCCTTATCTGTCTGAGGTAAGGCCTAAAACTCTTACACCTCCCTGTAATTAGATGACTCTTTCCAAGACTGATTCAAGGTTTGCCATGTTCCAGCCTTTCTTGAGGGCAGGAGAAATGATCACTTATTTGTATTTCAAAGCTTTTCTTTGCATTCAACTAAATTTAGAAAAAAGAGAGATACCAACATCAAATTGTCAAATGAGATACTGTTAAAAGTAGTTGCCTAAGGTGACAGCAAATTAAGTCCATAAATAAAGTAGGAAAAAGCGTAATAAAGATAATTCATTGTGGATATGACCTTTTGTTATAATACACATTTTTATGCTTATTTACACTTATTTGTATTTCTTTTCATATGTATTAATCTTTCCCCTACTTGCCCACTAGACCTGGTGTTAGTATTTTAAGGCAAGGCTTTTCTTAAATATTTGGAAAAAAGAGGTAGAAGAATGCCTTCTAAGTTAACTGGAAAAATATACATAATGTCCTGGACATGTCTTTTCCTCCTGACTGGTGAACCCTTAACTTGAGACTTAATATTTCTGGGTCTTGCTTCCCCAAAGCCATCTTACCTGGACCCCCATTTACATCACACAAAGATCCAAAGTCAACCGGAAAGCACCCACTGCCACCCCCAGGCCCTGTGCCTAAGGTCCAAACCCAGGCAGGGCTTATCTATCCTACATGGTGAAATAGACAGTAAAGCTTAAGGAAGAGAGAGGCTATGTCTTCTAATTCTTCTGGGTGTCCCAAATATCCTCATGTTGATGTTACATTGTTCAGTCAGTACTACAGGTGATAGTGTCCTCAGAAGTGACAGCCAGTAAAGTAATTTTCATAGGTCTACACTGAATTTACTAAGAGCATTCACAATGCCACTAGAACTGGTTTTCACCAGTTTGGAGAGTAGAATGAAAGCTGAAACAGAGATGACACACAGAATCATTAGAAGCACAAAGTATACAAGGAAGGATTTTCCTCCTTCTCATGTTTTTATGTTGCTCAGGCCCAAAACCTTGGAATCTTCCTCAAATCCTTTCTTTTGATTACTCCCCACTTTCTATCTGCCAGAAATGTTCTACTTTCAACATATATCCAGAATCCAACCCCTTCTTTCTCATCATGTTCAGTGATCCAAGTCACTATCACTTTTCATCTGGATTACAGATACAACTTCTTTTTTTTTTGAGATGGAGCTTCGCTCTTGTTGCCCAGGCTGGAGTACAGTGGCACAATCTAGGCTCACTGCAACCTCTGCCTCCCGGGTTCAAGTGCTTCTCCTGCTTCAGCCTCCCGAGAAACTGGGATTACAGGTGTGACCACCACGCCCGGCTAATTTTTTGTATTTTTAGTAGAGATGGGGTTTAACCATGTTGGCCAGGCTGTTCTTGAACTCCTGACCTCAGTTGATCCACCCTCCTTGGCCTCACAAAGTGTTATTACAGTTGTGAGCCACCACACCCAGCCCTGGATACAACTTCTTAATCGGTCCATTTGCTTCTACTCTTGCAAGAGCCTGCTCAACCGAGCACCTGAGTGACCCTTGTAACAATGAAAGTCAGATCAGTCCAGCCCTCTGCCCCACCTGTGAATTGAGTTTGTGAATTATCATAACACCATCTTATACAATAATTCACCAAAGAGATTACCATTAACGCCTTTTTATGGAATGTTTGAGAAGCATCATGAAAGAGGAACAGCTCACTTACCTACCAAGTGGGAAAGTGCACAAGATACTTTCCGTACTACTTGCCCACTTGGTAGAGATTGTCAAAGTCAAGAGTCCCTAACAAATATTTCCATATCTTATCATTAATTCGAATGTATGAACAGATGATTGTCTAGATTTCAGAGTAATACATGACTCATAAAAGTATGCAATACCAGAACACACAGATTTAACACAGAATAAGGAAGTACCTATAACCTAAACTATTTATTTTGGTGGAAAATATTTTTTTTAGAGACAGGGTGTCACTCAGTTGCACAGGCTGGGGTACAGTGGTGTGATCACAGCTCACTGCAGCATCGAACTCCTGGGCTCTTACTCTTGTCTCAGCCTCCCACATAGCTGGGATCACAGATGCGCACCACGACACCCAGCTAATTTTTAAAAACATTTTTTGTAGAGATGGAGTCTCACTTTGTTGACCAGGCTGGTCTTAAACTCCTGGCTTCAAGTAATCCTCCTGACTTGGATTACAGGTGCTAGCCACCGTACCCAGCTGAAGATCCTTAACAACAACAGCTAATGTTTACTGAGCCATTATGATATGCCATTTAATGTGCTAGGCATTTTACCTGCATAATTTCATTTGATTCTCCCAAATCCACTGGTAGGCACTATTATTATATCTATTTTAATGATAAGTGCACTGGAACTTGAATCACTCAAGGTTACACAGCTGGAACATGGCAAATCTGAGACACACGTATAGGAATGTATGATGTCAATGCCCATGCAGTCTTAACTGCTAAGTCATATTACCTTTAATTTCCCCAAGATCATTTTTCTTATCTTTGGCTCTAGTGCTTCATCCAATACTGGATATGAAACTTTCTGTACATTTAGTACAGTTTCAGTATGTTAAATAGCCTTTCCAAAATTCTAAAAATAATGCAAAGTTAGAGTCAGATTAGTGTGGTAGATAGAGCTTGATCTTTAGAGCCAGCAAAACTTGGGTTGTGGGCCTTTGGGCAGGTTACCCCGTGAAACCAGTTTTCTTATCTGTGAAATGACAATTATGGTATGTATCTGTATATAGAATACTCAGTGTTTTGTAGACAATATATCAATAGTGACTATTAATCTCTAATGCGGAATCATTTGAAAACTGTACAATCTCAAAAATAACGCAAATGTTTTGAGAGTATATAGATTTGTTTTATTTATATACTTGGTAGCCTAATTATTCATTAATTAAAATAGTAATTTTTTCTTCAACTCCGATTCTCACTTTATTTTCATATTCAATGCTATTGGTTTAGTCATATGACTAAATTAAAACATTGCTTCTTACAATAGTCTAATACATTACTAATGAATAATTTAATACTAGTAAAGAGATTAATGAGTTCTTAAATTATAACAAATTACTATTCTATCACAGGTTACACTTATATGTAGCATAAAGCTAATTATGGTCATTTACTTACTTAATCAGTAAATTTTTACCAAGTGCCTATATGTGCCCGACACTGAACTATTTGCTAGATATTTAATATGAAAATACACCATCCCTACTCTGAAGAAATTACAGCCTAGCCGGAAGACATTCATGCCAAGAGGACCATTGAATCATTTGGAAAGCCAGTAAAAAGATACTACAATTGATATCAAAAACAAGTTGCTGAACTGGGGCAATGGCAGTGGGTTGAAATAGAGGGGGCATTGAATCTACCGACAATATTCAGTTAAGTAGAACTGATGGAATGTGATTTGAGATGAGATGCATATTTGGGGAGGGCAGAATATAAAGAAAAGGATCTAAGCTGACTCATGGGTTTGTATTTGATCTAGAGATACAAGTTGTAAAAATGATGTGCTATACAAAACTATTTTTTCCTTAAAATCTAACTCATGAAATCATCAGTGATATTTAAATCAATAATAGCAAATGTAAGTGATAATGATTTTAAGTAGAGGACAAAAAAAAATTAAAAAAAAAATAAAATGCTAACAAATGTAACGAGTTACACCACTGCTATATAAATTATCATCATCATGCTTTATGATGATAAAAATCACTGGAACTATATGCAAAAAATTTAGATTACTGCTTTATGAATAACCTTGCATTTTCAATTCTCTTTTGATTGATAGCAAATATCCAATCTCCCATGTCAGCAGTGGGTATTTAGAAGACATACCAATGTCCTTATTAACGTGAGACTCAAATATGCTTCTAAAAATTAACTTTGAGACTGGTGTCCCAGAGCCATTTCAGCAACTGTGTGTCCAGCTTGCTACAATTACAGCAAAGCCACATAGCAGGAGAAAAGTTTATATTGCAAAGGGATATACCATTCTTTCTTGGTATTCATGGGGGATTCAGGATCTCCTTCAAATAACATAATCTGAGAATGCTCATGTTCCTGATATAAAATGGCATACAACATTTTTTTTCAAATATTTCCAGTCCTTGGTTGGTTGAATCCACAGAAGCGGAACCCACAGTTACAGAGGGCCAACTCTAGTCATTGGATCGATCTGCTCTTTAAAAAGCTATTTAGAGCTTCAAGTGCAATCTGCTTGCTGAACAAAAATCCTCAGACACAATCAACCACAGGATTTCAACCAAACTTCAAGTATTTTACAAAGAAATAATATAGTATTTATTCAAAGAGAATGAAACACCAGTTTCTAAGGGTGATTTAAGTCAATAAGTAATAAGCTAAATCTTTGTTAGGAATGCATTCTGGTGTGTGAATGACTATTGCCCTTTCAGAGAGCAAAGTGCACAAAAGATTCAGTGACCTTCTGACTTGACAGTCAAATAACTACCATTACAGTCAATGTAAGTAAGCATGGCTGACAATTTGCTAATTGGCCGCCTGTGGTCAGTCAAGGGTACTTTTGACCTTAATGAGAACGTAATCAATTAATACTTAGGGCAATAAAGACTTCTTACTGATTAAGTAAGACAGAAATCATCTTTTTCTAACAGGATTAATGCTACAAAGTGGCCAGCTTTTTATTTAATATATGGTAATCCTCTCTTTTTTGGACTCTCTTATTTAGCTAACATGGTAAAATTGAATTATGGAGGGTGAAATCTTTTGTTCAACTATGCTTAAAGCTTCTTCTTCTTCTTTTTTTTTTTTTAAACAAGCAGTGTAATTCAGATACTAAAATGAGAACATCTGGTGTTTATTTGAATTATATGATAATCAGCTGAACCTGATATGATCATGGAATCGAAAAACATGTATGTTTTCTTAAACCAAGAGAGTCCATATTGAAATTCTTAAAAAATAATGAAAATCACTAGAATTGTTTTTATATCAGGGTCTCTCTTCTGGCAACTACTAAGATGATAGTAGCTAGGATTCCAGAGGCATACAGTTTTCTTTTTAACTGAAAAGAAAGATGATACTATTGTCTTCCATGAAGATATTTTTTAAATGCTCTTAAAATAAAAATTTCTTTACGTTACAAGAGCAACTGTCATTTTAAGTCACAAAGTATAGTCTTCTCTTCTGTAGTGTGGTTGATATAAAGCAGCATCCTTTTAAGTGTTCTATAGAGTAGGTAAGCAGCCTCTATGCTGAAATGCAGCCATAATTTGTAGGAACTTCCAGAATTACTTTCTGTTTGCAATGCACACTATCTGACTTGGCAAAGGAACAAATTTATGATTTTAGGTTAAAAATTTATCATTTAGACACAGTGACTAAAAATTTATAATTCTCTGAGATAAGTTTTCCTTTTTAAGGCTTTTGCAATTCATTTGGCTCAGATGATACTTTTGAAAATGCATGTATTTTATATAGGAGAGCAGATATGATTCCTTTAAAAAATAGTTGAAAAGCAACAGCTGTGTATCTACAATAACTGTTTCATGACGCTTTTAATACAGATAAATATGCAAATATGTCATACTATTTTTAATACACCATTTTCACACAGCGTAGTGACTGAAAACAGAGCAAACATTCTGTGTATTTAGATTCATAATGAGAAATACACACCACTCAAAACTGGAATTATTGTCATGTTGTAGCAAGTAATAAAAAATATGGTTTTGGATGGTAAATAAAACACTGCTAAGTCATAACAAGAACACTGACAAAGTCCAGGGAGTAGCTGTTCAGATTCTACTACTATGTCATCAGTATTGTTTAAAAAACTACAAAGCACTGCTCAGATTCTCTGCTGATGGGATAATACATGTTAATATCACAAACAATAGGTAATTTTATGTAGATTCTAGTTTCTGAAGACAGGGCCAATTGGGTTTTATAATTTAGATAAGTAATTCAAGTAGTTAAATCAACTTACATTTCTTAGTAGAACCATATGAGATATCCATAATGGAGTTAGAATTAAGTCCCATGGGTTCAACCGAACCTCACTATGCTAAGGTTTCTTTTAATATTGCCCACAACGACTTTTTTCCATATTTATTATGAAAAATGTCAAATACAAAGCAGAGTATAATAGGGGACATCCACATACACCACCACCATTAACATTTTACTATACTTGTGATATCATATATCTCTCTACTATATTTTTTTCTTTTAGATGTTGACTACTTTTATTTTTTTAAAATAGTCTATTTTGGGAGGGCAGTTTTAGGTTTACAGAAAAGTTGAGTAGAAAATGCCAAGAAGTTCCACATCACCTCCCAACCCCTCCCCATAGTTTCCTCTATTAACATTTTGGATTAGTGTGGTACATTTGTTACAATGATGAGTGTCTTAGTCCATTTTGTGCTGCTACAACAGAATACTACAGACTGAGTAATTTATTAAGAATAGAAAAGAATTGGCTTACAGTTTTGGAGGCTGAAAAGTCCACTATAAAGATGCCACCATCTGGCGAGAGCCTTTTTGCTGCATCATAACATGGTGGGAGTCATCGTATTGTGAAAGGGCCAAGAGAGGGTGTAAGGGCAAAGAGGCAGGGGACAGGAGTGAACAAGAGTGGGATAAACCCACTACTGCAATAATGGCATTAATTCATTCATGAGGGTGGAGGCAACAAAGTTGAATTAATGATTACAGATCCTACCTCCCAAAGCTGTTGCAATGGCAATTAAATTTCAACATGACTCTGGAAAGGACAACCATTCAAAACACAGCATTCTACCCATCTACACAAGGAGCAGTATCGAAACAAATTTTTTTTTGAAGTATTCCATTTCCAACCTTTCAAAAATTTTTTTTTTTTTTTTTTGTGAAAGCGCACACTTTATTGAGAAGCAGACTGCTGCGCAGTGACTGACAGACGAATGGGCACTTACACATTGTACTCCAAAAGACACAGGATGTTTTGCTAATAAAAACCAATGGGAACAGGGATTCCTCTGGGCAACTCCCCAACCTCATCTCTTTCAGGGATTGACAAATTTCCCATTTTCCTGATGGCAGCTGTGGTTCACTAGAGATAGAGCCCCTCAGGGGTGCCTTCCTGTTTCTTATAAAGAACATTTTCTTTAGATTTTTGAAGTCTTCATTTGTTACTTTCATTCTACATTCTCTTAAGGCCATCAGACCACCTTCTGTACAGATTGCCTTGATGTCAGCACCAGAGAGGTCATCTTTAGCCATGATCAGGTCGTCCAGGGTTACATCATCGGCCAGCATCATCCTGCTTGTGTGAATCTGAAAGATGCCCTTCTTAGTCTTTTTATCGGGCAGAGGGAACTCGATCTTCCTGTCAATGCGGCCTGGTCTGATAAGTGCTGGATCCAAAGTTTCTATTCGGTTTGTGGCCATCACTTCCACATCTCCCCTACAATCAAATCCATCCAACTGGTTCAATAGTTCCAACCTTGTTTCACTGAATTTCTCTCTCACCACCAGAATTTGAGTCATATCTTTTTGTCCCAATGGAGTCAATTTCATCAATAAACACGATGGACGGTGAATGTTCTTCAGCAACTCGAAACAGTTCCCGTACGAGTTTGGGCCCATCACCTAGGTACTTCTGAATAAGTTCAGAGCCAACCACTCTCAAGAAAGTGGCTGAGGTTTGGTTTGCTACTGCTTTGGCCAACAAGGTTTTACCTGTGCCAGGTGGACCATAGAGAATGACCCCCTTAGGAGGCTTTATACCCATCTCTTCACAATATTCAGGGTGGGTGAGAGGAAGCTCCACAGATTCCTTCATTTCCTGAATTTGGTTGTCCAAGCCCCCAGTATTGGCATAGGTCTCCTGGGGGGCCTTTGCCACCTTCATCACTGTGACCAGGGGATCCGTGTCATCCATCAGCACCTCTATCACGGCATGCACCTTGTGGTTGAGCAGGACTGAGCAGCCAGGTTCCAGCAGATCCTTGTCTAAAAATGACAGAATGCTGATGTAGTGTTCTGAGCCCACAGATGTAGACATGATGGCATGATTGTCATTGATGATCTCTTCCAAGGTTCCTACTGATATTGGGGTGCCCCTCAGATCATCCACTTTTGATCTTTCCTCCTCTTGCTTTTCTTCTAATGGTTTCATTTGTTCCTGATTTCTAATGAATTCTTCCTCCATGAGAAGGTAGTCTTTAATTCTCTCTAATTTCAGCAATTTTAACCGGCACTGAGTGTGAGGTGTCACCAGTGGCAATTTGCTGGCAGCATCTGGTCCCTTTGTTTTCTTCTTCTTTTTCCCCACTCTAGTCGGTACAGGAGGTTCATATTTCTTTTTCTTGTCCTTGGCATCCTTCTTGCAACCTCCAGGAACATGACCACCACTCTGACTTTGATCCATCTTGCCTTGGCCCCAAAATTTATACATTGATTCCATCTCAATGGCTCCTAAAGTCTTAACTCATTCCAGCATCAATTCAAAAGTCTAAGTCCAAAGTCTCATCTAAATAATCTATGGGTAAGACTTAAGGCACAATTCATCATAGGTAAATTCCTCTCTAGCTGTGAGCCCATGAAATTGAAACACGTTATATGCTTCCAAAATACCAAGGTGGAACAGGCAAAAGATGAACATTCTCATTCCAAAAGGGGAAAACAGATAAACAACATTAAATCATAAGGCTCCAGAATAATCTTTCTGGACTCAATGTCCTGCCTCCTGAACACACTAGGGTGGGGGTTGGGTCCCCTAGGCCTCAGGCAGCCCATCTCTATGGCTTTGCTGGGCTCTGCTCATGTAGCAACTATCACAAGTTCAATTCCTGGGGCTACCTGTTGGTGGTTCTATAGCTCTGGGGTTTTAGGGGTGGCCATACCCTCATGGCTCCACTAAGAATTTCCCTGGTGGGAACTCTGCAGTGGCTCCACTCCTGTGACAATTCTCGGCCTGGGCCTCAAGGGTCTCTGAAGTATCCTTTGAAAAATAGGTGAAGGTCACCACAGTACTAAGCTCATGCACTCTGTGTCTGCAGAGTTATCTCCACGTGGACACCAAGGTTAATGGGTCTACGTGTTCCTGAGAGAGGCGGCAGGATCACTGGTTTTGCTCTTAAGGTCCTACATGGGAAAGACAGCCTGGAAGATCTCCTCAATGCCTTTGGGTTGTTCTCCCATTGTCTTGATGAATAGCATTTGTCTTCCTTCTATCCATACTAATCCAATTTATCAAAGGGTACCTTGGCTACCACCTTGGTATTCTCTCCCAAGCAAGCTTTTTAATGTTTTATATGGCCAGGCTTCAAATTTTCCAAGTGGTTACATTCTGCTTTCTTTTACATTAATTATAAATTCCATCTTTAAATCACTTCTCTTTTCTGACATTTTACTATGTTCAGTTGAAAGAAGCCATGCAACGCTCTCAATATTTTGCTTAGAAATTTCTTCCATCAGATATCCTGGTTCATGGCTCTTAAATTCTGCCTTCCATAAAGCCCTTGGCCATGGACACAATTCAGCCAAGTTCTTTGCCACTTATAATAAGGATATAAGGATGGCCTTAACTCTAGTTTCCAATACCTTGTTTCTCATTTCTGAGAGTTTATTAGAATTGCTTTTACTGTTCACATTTCTTTCAATATTCTGATCATGAACAGTTAAAAAACCTCTAAGAAGTTTCAGACTTCTCCACAGCTCTCTTCTTCTGAGCCATTAAAAAGCAATTCACCAGAATTACCAGTAAGGTTCAACTCATGACAACATAGGCTTTTTCCAGCATTCACGTCAAAACTGTTCTACCTACTACCCATTACTCAGTTCCAAAGTTCACATTTTCAGGTATTTGTTATGTGAACCAAAAGTATTTGAGACAGGTCTCTATCAATTTAGAAAATTTATTTTGCCAATGTTAAGGACACGCCTGTGGCACAGTCTCAGGAGGTCCTGATGACATGTGCCCAAGGTGGTTAGTATACAGTTTAGTTTTATACATTTTAGGGAGACGTGAGACATCGATCAATACATGTAAAACGTACATTGGTTTAGTCTGGAAAGGTGGGACAACTTGAAAGGGGGGCTTTCAGGGCATAGGGAGATTAAAAAAAATGGTTGCATTCTTTTGAGTTTTTGATTAGTCTTTCACTGAATATACAATTCACATGTGAAGTGGCGTACAGAAATAGTCACTTATGTCTTAGTCTGGCTCAGTGAATCTGCACTTTGACATAAACAGTAGGGCACAGGAAGCAATCAGAGATACATTTGTCTCAGGTGAACAGAGGGATGACTTTGAGTTCTATCCTTTGTCCTGTACCTGTGAAGATAAGCTATCATTTTACATTGCCAGGGTGAAATTCAACTGTTTCAGGGTAAAAATCTTGAGGCCCACAAGGAAGTTCCTTGTGGGCAAATTATGAGGGAGGTTAGTAGCTTTTTAATTCTTGTAGCTATCTTATTTAAGAATCAAATGGGAGGCTAGTTTGCCTCAGGCAGTTCCCAGCTTGACTCTTCCCTTTGGCTTAGTGATTTTGGGGTCCCAAGACTTATTTCCTTTCACAGTTATAACAACTCTCCACTCTCTAATACCACTTTTCTTAGTCTGCTTTGTGCTGCTATAACAGAGTTCTTGACTGGGTAATTTATAATGAATGGAAATATATTAGTTTACAGTTTTGAAGGCCAGGAAGTCTAAGATTAAGAAGCCAGAATCTTGCAAGGGCCTTCTTGCTATATCATACTCCCACTGACATTATACTAGCACCTCCCAATGACATAATAGCAATTAAATTTGTCATAATTTTGGAGGGGACAAACATTCAAACTACAGCAATGAATCAATATTGATAAATTATTATTAAAGTCTATAGTTTATATTATAGTTTCACTCTTTGTGTTGAACTTTCTGTGAGTTTTAACTAATGCATAATGAAACGTACCCACAATTACAGTTTCTTAAAGAATAGTGTCACTGCCCTAAAAATCCCCTGTGCTCCACCTATTCATCCCTCATTCTTTCCTCTGGAACTCCTGGCAACCGCTTATCTCTTTACTGTCTCCATAGTTTTGTCGCTTTTCCGAATATCATAGAAGCATATAGCATGCAGCCTTTTCAGATAATCTTCTTTTAATTATCAATATGCACTTAAGGCACATCCAGGCTTTTTGTGGCTTGATTTTGGTTTTTAAAAAGAAGTCTTGCTCTGTCACCCAGGTTGGAGTGCAGTGGTGCAATCTCAGCTCACTGCAACCTCCTCCTCCTGGGTTTAGCCTCCAAAGTAGCTGGTATTACAGGTGCCCACCACCACGCCTGGCTAATTTTTGTATTTCATCATGTTGTCCAGGTTGGTCTTGAACTCCTGACCTCAAGTGGTTTGCCCACCTTGGTCTCCCAAAGTGCTGGGATTACAGGCGTGAGCCACCACACCGGCTTAATTTTTGTTTTCAATAATATTCCACTGGATGGATGTCCTAAAGTTTGTTCATCCTCTCATCTAATGAAGGACATCTTGGTTGCTTAAAGCTGCTATAAACATTCATGTATTGAGTTTTTAAAATAAATGTAAGTTTCAACTCATTTGGGTAAATACCAAGGAACACAGTCAGTGTATCTTATGTTAAGAATGTATTCAGTATTGTACAAAAGTGCTAAACTGTCTTCCAAAGTGGCTGTACCATTTTGCATTCCTACTAGCAATGAATGAGAGTTCCTCTTGTTCCATAGTCTCACCAGCACGTGTGATTGTCATTGTTTCAACTTTTGCTATTCTAATAGGTATGCAGTGGATTTAATACATTTTAAAGACATTTTGTACTTTGAAGTAAATTAACATTTACAGAAAAGTCACAAAGGTAACAAAGAATTCCTATATATCACTCAACCAATCTCCCCAATGTTAACATCTTAAATTATTGTGGTATACTTGTCAAAACTAAGATACAAACATTGATACATTGCTAGTCACTAAACTCTAGACTTTATTATTTCATCAGTATTTCTACTAATGTCTCCCTTTTGTTTCAGAGACCCATCCCGGATAACACATTGCATTTAGTCATATGTCTCCTTAGTTTTCTCTGGTCTATGACAGTTTCTCAGTCTTTCCTCATTTTCCATTACCTTGACAGTTTTAAGGTGCATTGGTGGGGCATTTTATCTCTCAATCTGAGTTTGTCTAATGTTTACTCAGGATTAGATCAGAATTACAGGATTTGGGTAAGAACACCACAAGAGGTGAAGTGTCCTCATCACATCATATAATGGGGTACATGCAATAAAAGTAACCTATTACTGGTGATGTTAATCCTGATCATTTGATTAAGGTGCTATTTATCAGATTTGTTTACCATAATGATGCTATTCCTCTCTTTTCATGCTCTATTATTTGGAAGGAAGTCACTAGGTCCAACCAATACTTGATGGTAGGGGATTATTTATATTTGTATAAGGTTATATATATGTATTTTATACTTTAAATTTTGTTGCTAAAATTATTATAGCTTTGGCCATTGGAGACATGTTCAGGATGGCTTTATTTCTACTTGATATGTCTCTAGCCTTTTATTTTTTTGAGTCCTTCCTTACTTTCAGACACTATAACATACTTCACGCTCATATGGTATCCTCTCTACCCCAGATATAGAATCAGCCATTTCTTCAAACAGTCCAAGTTTTTCCTATTAGGGTTTGGTGTTTTGAAACAAAGTCCAGGTACTAGGTGTGATTGCTGTCACTGGTGTGTTACTACAATGATTTACTTATCTTTGAACTAAAATTATAACATTCGGAGGTATAATTTGAAAATTTGACTCTTCTTAAATTTAAATACCTGAGAGGAGTTAGGTCACAAAAGTATCTTGAACTGTTCTATTTAGCAGCTTAGAAAAATCATATCACGGTCAAAAATATTTTTATTTGTGATTTTAACCTATTTCATTTGGACCTAAAAAATAAAATACTCTTAAAAATAATCTTAAAAATTATTTATTGCTGGGCATGGTGGCATGTGCCTATTAAGTAGCAGCTACTTGGGAGGCTGAGGGAGGAGGACTGCTTGAACCCAGGTGTTTGAGGCCATAGTGTGCAATGATAACTCCTGTGAATAGTCACTGCACTCCAGCCTGGGCAATATAGCAAGATCTCATCTAAAAAAAATAATAAGAAAAACAGTATTATAGAAATAATTGAAGCATCAGGAAATAGCTGTAAACACTCATGTATCTATTCAGTTTTCTGTAATCTGGAACAGGCATATTAGTGTAGTATGCTGGTAGTTTTATTTTTTCAGCTAAAATACTTTGTCTCTTGGTATAATTCTCTAAACTGTTTTTCCTTTTATGCCAATAAATACCTTTACTTGGTCTTTACATTCTCAAGGTAACAAAAATTAATTCACTAGTTAGGTGATATTTGGGAGTGGTAACAGAGGAAAGTTTCCACATACATTTTTAAAAAAATAGGTAAAGAAAAGTGTAGCACAACTATAGTTGCATAGAAGCCCTCATTGGTACAAGTAAAAAAGTCGTATCATCATCAAAATGGTCTCATGTTTGGTGGGAAAATCTGTCCATGTATTGAAGAAATCTGGGGTACATGTTTTAATAGCTACAGAGAAAATTAAATACCTAGGAATTAATTGAAGAAGTGAAAGATCTCTACAATGAAAACTATAAAACACTGATGAAAGAAATTGAAGAAGGTCACACAAAATGTAAAGATATTCCATGTTCATGGACTGGAAGAATCAATATAATTAAAATGTTCAGGCTACTCAAAGGAATCTACAGATTGAATGCAATGCTGATCAAAATGCCAATTTTGTCTGCTTTTGGTATCAAGGTAATATTGGCCCATAGAATGACTTTGGAAGTACTCCCTCCTCATCTATTTTTTGGGAATACTTTAGGATTAGTATTAGTTCTTTAAATGTGTGGTAGAAATCAGCAGTGAAGCCATTAGGTTCTGGGCTTTTTTTTAAATGGAAGACTTTTGATTATGGTTTTGATCTCATTACTTGTTATAGGTCTGCTCAGGTTTTGGATTTCTTCCTGTTTCATTCTCGGTAGGTTGTATGTGCTGGAAATTTGTCCATTTCTTTTAGATTTTCCAATTTATTGGCATAGTTGTTCACAGTAGCCACTAATGAACATTTCAATTTCTGCAATATCAGTTATAACACCTTCTTTTTCATCTCTGATTTTATTTGGCTCTTCTCTTTTTTTTCTTAGTATGACTAAAGGTTTGTCAATTTTACTTAACTTTTCAAAAAAATCAACTTTTTGTTTAATTGATCTTTTGTTTTATTTTCTTCATTTCAAATTCATTTATTTCTGCTCTGGTCTTTATTATTATTTCTTTTCTTTTACTAATTTTGATTTTGGTTTGCTCTTGCTTTTCTAGTTTTTTAAGATACATTGTTGGGTTATTTATTTGAAGTTTTTCTTCTTTTTTAATGTTGGCATTTATAAATATAAACTGTCCTCTTAGTACCACTTTTGCTGTATCCACAAGGTTTTGGTATGATGTGTTTCGATTACCATTTGTTTCAAAAAGTTTTTCCAATTTTCTTCTCAATGTCTTTATTGACCCATTGGTCATTTGTGAGCATATTATTTAATTTTCATGTATTTGTATAGTTCCCAAAATTCCTTGTTATTGGCTTCTTTTTATTATTACTGTTTATATGTTATTGTACTGTCCATGTCTTGAGAAGTTGTTGTAGTTATTATTTTAGATTGGTTCATTGTTCAGTCTTTCTATGTAGAATAAGAGTGGTTTACACATCACACTTACAGTTATAATATTCTGTGTTTTTCTGTGTACTTACTGTTATCAGTGGAGTGGTTTTTGTCTTGTTTTGAGACAGGGTTTTTTCTGTCATCCAGGCTGGAGTGCAGTGGTGCGATCTCAGCACACCACAGCTTTGACCCCTTGAGCTCAAGGAATTCTCCCACCTCAGCCTCCAAATAGCTGGGACCACAGACACATGCCACTATGCCTAATTTTTGTATTTTTGTAGAGACAGGGTTTCAGCATGTTGCCCAGGCTGAACCAGTGAGTTTTATACCATCAGACAATTTCTTATTGATCATTAATGTCCTTTTCTTTCTGATTGAAATACCCCCTTTAGCATTTCTTGTAGAACAGGTCTTGTGTTGATGAAATTCCTCATCTCTTGTTTGCCTGGAAAAGTCTTTATCTCTCTTTCATGTTTGAAGGATAATTTTGTTGGATATATTATTCCAGGGCAAAAGATTTTAGCCTTCAAATATGTCATGCCACTCTCTCCTGGCCTGTAAGGTTTCACTGGAAAGTCTGCTACTAGGCATATTAGAGCTCCATTGTATGTTATTTGTTTCTTTTCTCTTGCTACTTTTAGGATCTTTTCTTCATCTTTGACCTTTGAGAGTTTGATTATTAAATGCCTTGAGGTAGTCTTCCTTGAATTAAATCTTCTGGGTGTTCTATAACCTTCTTGTACTTGGATATTAATATATTTCTCTATGTTTGAAAAATTCTGTTATTATCCCCTTGAATAGTCTGTCCCTATTGATTTCCCCACCTCGTCTTTAAGGCCAATTACTCTTGAATTTGCTGTTTTAAGCCTATTTTCTAGATCTTGTAGGTTTGCTTGCTTTTTTTTTTCTTTTGTCTTTTGTATGTATTTTCAAATAGCCTGTCTTCAAGTTCACTAATTCTTTCTTCTACTTGAATAATTCTGATATTAAACAACTCAGATGTATTCTTCAGTATGCCAATTGCATTTTCAATTCTAGAATTCTGCTTCATTGTTTTTAATTATTTCAAACTATTTGTTAAATTTAGCTGATAGAATTCTGAATACCTTCTCTGTGACATCTTGAATTTCTTTGAGTTTCCTCAAGGCAGCTATTTTGAATTTTCTGTCTGAAGGGTCACATATCTCTGTTTCTCTAGGATTGATTCCTGCTGTTTTATTTACCAGGAGGTCATATTTTCCTGGATCATCTTGATACTTATAGATATTCCTCTGTGTCTGGGCATTAAAGAATTAGGTATTTATTGCAGTCTTCACAGTCCAGGCTTGTTTGTATCCATAGTTCTTTAGAAGGCTTTCCAGATATTTGAAAGGTTTTGGGTGTTGTGATCTAAGCTGTATCTGCTTTAGTAGGCACCCCAAGCTCAGTAAACTGCGGTTCTTTCAGACTCGTAGTTGTACTGCCTTGATTGGACAAGATCCAGGAGAATTCTCTGGATTACCAGAAAAGATTTTTTGCTCTCTTCCCTTGCTTTCTCCCAAATAAACTGAGTCTCTTCCTCTCTGTTTTCAGCTACCTGGAGCTGGGGATGGAGTGACACAAGAATCTTTGTGGCCACTGAGGGAACGTATTCTCTTCCCGGGTCCACAAGGGGGCGTGGTTTCAAAGGCAAGAACTTCCCAGTGCCACACCTCCACCTACGTCTCCATCTGGGAGCTTAGAGGTCTTTAACTTTTGTGCACACGGGAAGATAGACTGCCCAGGTGAGCTTCCTTTGTCTAGAAAGCCTGCGAGAAGCTACGGGAGGACTGTGGGCCAAAATAACAAATCAGATGTCAGAAATCAAAGATCAGTCACTCCAGAGGAAGTTTAAAGGAACTCCTTTCATAGGACAGAAAACTTGAATGGGGCAGGAATATCTCCCAGGTTAAAAGTCCCCTTCTCCCACATCTGGGCAGACTCCATTTCTGGATCCCCTCTCATGACAGTGTGAGAACTCGCTCTCTTCTTTCTCCTTTTTTTCTTTTCTGTCTGCCTAAATAAATCACTTCCTCAAAACTCTTTGGGGTCTGATATTTACTTAGACAAGCCCACCACACCCGGTGGCGTCCTCTCTCCCATTCTTGGGTGAATGAGGGACCAAGGGCCTGGAAGAACACATCCATCCTATTGGGGACCTGAGCCCATTGTCTGCAATTCAGTCACAGCCACTACCCCTGGGACTGTACTGGGTCAGACCTGAAGCCAGCACAGCACTGAGTCTCATCCAGGCCTACTGTAACCACACCCTGGCTACCACTTATGGTCACTCAGAGCTGTGGGGCTCTACAATCAGCAGGTGGCAAAGCCCACCAGGCCTATGTCCTTTTCTTCAGGGTGGCAAGTTCCCCCAGGCACCAGGCAGGTCCAGAGGTGCCATCTGGGAGCCAGGAACTACTGTCAAAAACCTTAGAAGCCTACCTGGTGTTCTACTGTATTGCAGCTGAGCTGGCAGTCAAATCACAAGACACAGTCTTTTCACTCTTCCCCTTTCCACAGGCAGAGGAGCCTCACCTTGTGGCTACCACTGCCTCAGGCCCACAGGGAATACTGCCAGACTACCACCAATGTTCCCTTAAGGCTCAAGGGCTCTTCAGTTAGTGTGTGGTGAATGCTGCCTGCCCTGGGACTCACCTTTCAGGAGAGTGGGCTCCCCTTTCGTCCCAGGGAAGGTCCAAAAATGCCATCCAAGATCCAAGTCCTGGAGATGGGAACCCCAAGATCCTGGTTGGTGCTCTACCCCACTGTGGCCAAGCCAGGACCCAAGGTGCAAGACAAAGTCCCAATTTTATCAAAGAGAAGAAGCCTTGCCCTGTAGTCACCACAACTGGGAATGTGCTGAGTCTCACCTGAAGCCAGCAAGTCTCAGAATCTCACCCAAGGCCCTTAACATAGTAGCTGGTACTGCTGCTGGTTATTCAGGGCTCAAGGGCTCTTCAGTTAGCAGGTAATGAAGCCTGCTAGGACTGAGCCCTTTCCTTTAAAGCAGCAGATTTCCTTATGTCCCAAGGTGTGTCTAGAAATGTCCTGAAGCTAGGGCCTGAAAAGGGGGCTTCATGACTCTGAATAGTGCCCTATCCTGCTGTGGCCGAGCTGGTATTCAAGATACAAAACAATGTCTCCCCACTTTTCCATCTCCTCTCCTTAAGTGGAAGGAAGAGGTCTCTATTTGAGCTGTGAGTTGTGCAGCCTGGGGATAGGGGGAGGGTGATGCCAGTACTCCCTTAGCTGTCCCAGTTGGCATCTCAGTAGGTCACAAGTCCCCTCCAGTCCACTGTCTATGGGCTCAGTTCAGCACTAGGACTCACCTAGGTTTTACAGTCCTTGTGGCCTAGACTGTCTTTCAAGTGTATTTGGAGCCCTAGAGCAGTGTAGGCTGCAGTGATAAGGCTTTCGAGAAGTGAAGTTTCCATCAGTGGGATCTGCAATTTCTCTCTAACCAGGGCTTGTTTAAATGTTCCGTTCTTGGGTGGGTGTCAGCTGAGTTTGGTCTGGTTTTGCTTTTTGCCGTAACAATGGCAGCACTGAGTTCAACGCCTTACAATTGCTGACTCTCTCTCTCTTCAGGGAACAGGAATATTCTCTGCACCATGTTGCTGCTTCCAGGGGATGAAAGGGATGGCATGGGCCATCCAAGACTATTTCTTCTACCTCTTCCGTGCCTCTTCCAGTGATACGGAGTTAAAGCCAGGTACTGTGAGTTCTCATCCAATTTCTGGTTCATACAAAGGTGCTTTTTTGTGGTAGAAAGTTGTTAAATTGATGTTCATGTGGGAGGAGGGTAGATGATCAGTGGAGCCTTCTTTTCTGTCATCTTGCTCCACCAATCTCTGTAATCAGAGCTCTTGCATTCGTCTATTTTGTATTGCTATTAAGGAATATTTGAGGCTGGGTAATTTATGAATAAGAGATTTATTTAGCTCACAGTTCTGGAGTCTATACAGGAAGCATGGTGCCAGCAAAGGCTTGGCTTCTGGTGAGGCCTCAGGAAATTTTTACTTATGGTGGAAGAGAAGAGGACCTAGCATGTCACATGGTGAGACAGGGAGCAAGAGTGAGGGGGAGGAGGTGCCAAGGTCTTTCAGACAATTCAATCTCATGATCTCACAGGAGCAAATAGAGTGAAAACTCACTCATTACCATGGGTATGGCACCAAGCCATTCATGAGATCTGCTCCATGACCCAAACACTCCATTAAGCTCTACCTCAAATACTGGGGATCACTTTTCAACATGAAATTGGAGAGGATAAGCATCCAAAGTGTATCAGTATTACTGGGAGTGAACTGGAAAGACAGTATCATTAAGACTTTTTCGGGGCTTTGTGGAATGCTCCAGTGGCCTCAAGAACCCTGGTTCCTGCCCTGGGAACAGCTGAAGAATAAAGACCGCAGGAATTTGAAGTTCACCTCAAGCTGAACACTAACTTCCCTCATAGACAAGTCAAAGGTCTTGGGCATGGGTCGGCACTATGTACTCTCTGACCCACCTCACTCCTTATCACTCTCCACACTCCAGTCACTAGCCTTTTTCCTCTATTCTCTGGCAATAAGAGAGTGAGGAACTCAAAATTAGATTATGGAGGGATTGCTGTTATTGGTAATGACAAGGCTCAATGCATAGGCTTAGTATATGACCAAGAGATTTAGTGTCTTTGGATGAGAAAGAGTAGGTCAAGTGTCGGAAAGACAGCCTTGTCTACCTTGGAAGGATATTGTGATCACCAAGAATTGACACAGAACCTGGACTTAAAATATTCAAGGCATGAAGGGAAACAGTCCAAGATTCTATAGATAACTAAAATAAGAACTTCCACGACACTTTTCTTCTATCAGATTTGCAAAAATAAAAAAGATTGATAGGTTCTAGTATTTGCCAAGCATGGGAGGAGTATAGTATAACATTTTCACAGGCAGTCTAGCAATATTTATCTTAATTCTCATACTCAGCAATTCCATTATGGAAAACTTATTCTACAAAAATAGTTGCACAAGAATGCAAAGACATTTGTACAAGAATGTTCAACTGCAGAAATGCTCACAACAGTAAAATACTAAAAAGAATCTTGGTATTCATCAACAGACAATTAGTGAAATAAAGTATGTACCCATCAATGAAAAATCATGCAACCACAAAAAAGAATGAAGGGACTGGGTGTGGTGGCCTGTAATCCCAGCACTTTGGGAGGTCTAGGTGGGTGGATCACTTGAGGTCAGGAGTTCGAGACCAGTCTGGCAAACATGGTGAAACCGTCTCTATTAAAAATATAAAAATTAGGTGGGCGAGGTGGTACATGCTTGTAATCTCAGTTACTTGGGAGGCTGAGGCAGGAGAATCACTTGAACCTGAGAGGTGGAGGTTGCAGTCAGCCAAGGTCGTGCCATTGCATTCCAGCTTGGGCAATGAGAGCAAAACTCCACCTCAAAAAATAAAAAAACAGAATGAAGGGGTACTACATGTACAGACATAAAACAATGTCCATTGTATTTTATTAAGTGTGGGACTAAAGATATAAAATGGCACAAACTCTTTTGTTGTTGTTTTTTTTTTTTAAATTAAAATCTTGGATTTTATAAGCTTGTGGGGTTCTAAAATAAGAAAAAATGAAGGCATACTGTTACAAAATCAATAAAAGAAAACTAGTTGTGCATAACGAATCATTAAGACTTTGTCGGGGCTTTGTGGAATGCTCCAGTGGCCTCAAGAACCTTGGTTCCTGCCCTGGGAACAGCTGAAGAATAAAGACCGCAGGAATTTGAAGTTCGCCTCAAGCCGAACACTAACTTCCCTCACAGATAAGTCAAAGGTCTTGGGCATGGGTCGGCACTATGTCCTCTCTGACCCGTCTCACTCCTCATCACTCTCCACACTCCAGCCACTAGCCTTTTTCCTCTATTCTCTAATGTACTGAATTTATTCCTACTTCTAGCAGTTGTGCTTAATATTTTCATGGTCTTTAATGTGGATCTTTGCATGGCTGGCTTCTTGCCACTCAAAATCACCCTTCAGATAAACGCTCTGCTTCCCTGATTTTAAATTCATTGTTTTATTTACTTTGTAGTATTATTACTCTCAAAAGATATCTTGTTTATTTGATTGCCTGTTTCTTATTGTATATGGCCCCCAACTCCCAACAGGAGGAACCTGCTATGTTCAGTTCACCACTGTACTTCTAATACTCAGAAAAGTACCTGGTATATATGGGGTACTTACTATTTATTGAGTGAATGAATGAAGAAATGGCTAGAAGATAGTCATACATCTAAGTAACTAAGCCTGATTCCTCTGGCTTGCCCAAGATTGAGCTTGTAGCAAATTCTTGAGACATCTAATTTAAAAAGCTGCATTTAACGGCAAACTTCTGTTCCAACAGAGTAAGTATGACAGTAAGATTTCTTTTGTTTGTTTGCAGATGTGGGGTGATAAGGTGATGGTGGTGGTGATATATCCCATGATTCACATACCACAGCCTAGCTTCTGAGAATTCTTTGTTTCTCCTTACACTCAAACCAACTCTGCTAATTCCAGTTGGGTTCACAATTCAGTTCAAACATTACCATGTTTATAGTTTGAAATAAATTAGATTCATAACAACCAATCTAAATTTACAATTAGAACGAGAGATCAGTGGCTATTTGTTAATTTCTTATAATTGTGCTTTCTTTTTCCTTTTTAATATTAACAACAGCCAAACCATGACATTTCATAATATTGACTCCACTCATACACTTAAGCCAGATTTAGGAATGGGCAAGTAACAACTGGCTTAGGCCAATGAAAACACTGCATTTCTTGGCCTTATCAACTGAAATAGGATTGGACACGTGATCTAAACTGTTATCACTGCAATTCAGAATTTTTTTTGGTGAGAAAATTGGATATGGATTCTCTCTTTTGCAGTCCTTGTGGCTTGGTGCTTGGGGGTATGGGTATATGAAGCTTGGAAGAGCTGTGGCAATGAGGAGAGAAACTAGAGCTACTGGGATCTCCTATCAGGATGGAGTGAATACAGAGGAAGTAGAACTGAGAGATGAAATGAAATTGATGTGTGAACACTGGATCAAGCTGCACCTGAAAAGAGATCATTCTATTTAAAATCAAAGCATTCTTAACTGATATTAAGGAAAACATAGGTCTTCAGTTATGTTCTACTTCTATCTCTGGTATCTGGGAAACAACCTTTAGCAGATGTTGTCAGTGCTCTGTCTAAAAGCCCTTTTTACAATTTTCGTGCATTTACTTCCCTCTGGTATAACAGCCACACTCCCTTTAGCTACTGGAGCCACTGAGACCGCAAGTGAAAGAGAGCCTGGGGTTTTTCCCATTACTGTCTAGTCCAGGGGTAGGAAAGTCCGGTTCCCTTACCTTGGCTTGGACAACCTTGTGGCACAGATTCCAGAGTTCCTGTGCAAGACAATTTTTGCCTGAGGCTGCACTGTGTCAGGCTCTTTCCTGTCCTGACCTTCCTTTATAAACACCTGTATACAAATCTTCATCTCAGAGCCTAAGACAGTCTCCTTGAGATGTGTGCATAAGTCAATCACTTGGCAAAAAAAACCCCAATAAAAATATTAGAACAGAGACAAAAATGATTTATTCACCTCTGAATTTCACTAGTAGATACTGTACTTTCAAGAAATTCAATTATGAAAGTGTTCAATATAAGAACTAATTTGTGTTGGCTCCAGAAAATAGAGAAAGCCTGATTGCACTACAGTTTCAGTCTCTTCCTACTAAAAATTCAGTTTTGGGTGTGTGAGTATTTCCCAAAATATACAGTTTTAAATTTTCAAATTCATAAAAACTTATAGTCTTCCACATTTTGGCTTTTGAAAATAGAGGATTCGTTTTCAAATACTTGAATTCCTATATATCAAGGTCTCTGCTTACAATAATATTCTTTCCCACAGTGTGCTATATATACTGTGGTTGATTTGCTATCTGAGATGCAAGAAAGTGTACTGCAGTTGCAGAATATTCAACTTAGAAACTACTGATTGTGCTTTCAAAGTTTAATTTGTGTTATGAATATTTTCTTAGTTAAAAAAGAAACAAAAGAGAAAATGGACTAATAATATATTGAAATAATGCCACCACATATGCTTAGTTTAATGTATGACAAGATGGAATTAAAGAACGAAGTGCTTTCTAATCAAGTATTTATATAGCTAGAACCATGCAGGTTTCTGGCTTTAAATTTTATGTTCTTACTCTCATATGCATAAATATGAGATACCAGATATCTGAAATATTAAGTCTACATTACACTATTCATGGAAAAATAATTATCTCATTTTGTAAAGTTGACATCTAGGTCCACATAAGTGGTTAAAAAGTAAGAAGCATCAAACTGAATTTTGGTGAGTTTTTTCAGATAGGAATAATTTAGTATAGTTAAAAAGTAACAAGTATAGGCCATGGAATGTCTTAAAGGAATCTGCCTTTAAGAGAGACTGTTCACATGGCCTTAGGTCCAGTTGGCTTTTCTGTCATCATGCATAAAATTCAAATCAATAGTCACTTTTAAAGTGCCTCTTACGTGTACGGTACTCTTTAGGCACTATGAGAATTTTTGAGAGATTCATCCTCCTAAGTAGTTTCAACAGAAGAGTATAAGCAAGCTATAATATAAGGCAAGTATGATAAGAGCTCAGGTTTTTAAATAAATGTTTGTTCTCTCAGGTGATAAAGAAGGAAAGTGAAGGAAAGCAATCACCACCACCATCTTTTATTGTGACATTTTTACAGGTGAGAAAAGGAAATCTGGTCATGTAGCTAACAAATGACGGAGGCAGAATCCAAATTCCTATCTGTCCAATTCCCAAGTCTATGCTTTCAACTTCAGACCTCTTCAAATCTCACACTGTCTTAGATACTTTACTTTTCATACTGTACATCATAACCAATACTGTTTTTCTTGGGTTGAAATGCATACACACAGGTATTGTTTGGCTTAGGTACTGGGTTTTCCTCTACAATTTTACTTTGATGGTAATCTTTACATAAAATCTCTTCCAGTTTCCGCATTTAAAAATTCAGCATTAAAAGAGTGACCATTAAGCAGTAAAAGAAGTCTTGCTGTCAGGACAGTATAGCAAGAAATATTTCCTGGTTACAAAATCACTTTATCAGCAGTAGTTGCCTTTCCTCACCACTGGGCAACATTTTATTAATGTATTTCAACATGCATCTTGCTTTAATTAGCTATGCAAATAGTACACAATCTTCAGGAGCAAAAACTACTGAGAATCGAGCCACACTTGGGGAGCCAATTCCTAGATCTACAATTCAGTAATGAGATTATTTTGGGCAAAGCTTTCATGTTTCTGTGGTTCTCTTTCTCTTCTGGGAAATTTGGAAATAGACTATGTTGCCTATGGAATTCTGTCACTTAATTCCTTTCTATTTTGCATTATGATTATTTATAAACTAATTTTATTTGCCTTACTAGTGTATAAGCTACTTCTAGGCAGCAGCTAATGTAGAATCTTGCACGTGACCAACAATCATTGGATAGATGATTCATAAAGCAAATATTTTCAGTAAATATTTGTATATTTGTATGCTCAAGGAAAACAGCAGTATTGGATTTTAATTCAGTATAGAGATAAAAGCTGTGAAGAATAAACATTTTTAGTTTTTAAGCTCCTTGAAGGCAGAAGCTATATAAAATGTCAATTTTTTTATGCTCAGGTAAGGGTAGGATGTACCAAAAGACATTTAATTAATGCCTTTGAGTCAATCTAAAGTGAGAATAATTCATAATGTAATCAGAATTTTTAAAATTCCCAACTAGTTCTTACCACGGCATGTTGCCCCCTTTCTACTTTTTCCTCCCATCTGTGAACTGGAAGAGTCCCTTGAATGAACTCTTTAAATTCTAGGCTTTCACTATAGCACATTAGTATAAAATCTTTTTCTCCTTCTGAAAGCTGGAGGGAGCTTCCTGAATGATTGATTGGTGAAGTGTCCCCTGGACACTCTGGTGCAAACACCATGCAACCACTGATTGATGTGCTCGCTCTTTCACGAACACATTCATTTTCTCTTCTCTAACACACAATTTATTCATCCCATGATGCATTTATGCATCCATTATCACTGTCTTTCATTTTTTAAGTAGGTGAAAAGATGAAAAGTTAATGCTTATCAGGTGGTAAGGCAAGCCTATCTTAAATAAAAGTAGTGATCTTCCCATATATCCAGAAGAATACTTTTTCAAGAGTTTCCTTTGCTCTGATTAATTACAATTTTAAAACAACTTTGGATTGTGAAAGAAGAAAACTCAGGATTAGGGAGTGAAGCTAGAGAGGGTTGAGCAGAGTTATAGATTAATAATACCAGGGCTGAACTGGGGATAAGGAGACTAAAATTCTAGGTAAGGCCCTATGAGCCTATGAGCTTGGTAAGTTAATTAAACTTCTTGGAATTTGATTTTCTTATTTGTAAAATGTGGGGATTTAACTAGATGGCTTTGAAGACTCCTTCCAGCTATATTGTTTTATGATGCTGTAACTACCACCAACAGGTAGAAGCATCATGAAAGAATCTGACACTCGTGAAAAATTCAGGCAGAAGTCATTATACTTTTGGGGGGAGGCTATTCATGCTACATATTGTTGGTGTGATTTAAATATGAACCGCATGCCCACTCAGGAAAAAAATACGAACAATTTATAAAAGAATCTATCAATCATGTCACTCATGAGTCTATGAAATCAGAAATAATTCTCTAATAAATATACAGTTTAGGGGCAAACATTACTCTTATAAATATTTCTGGGTCATTTTTAAATTGTGAGAAAAAGTAGAAATTTAGTTTAAATTGGTTAGCTTCAGGGTTTACAAAAAAGGGAAAGTATTATCTAAGACAAGGGAAGGTTGATTTCATTTTCCAAGACTTCTGACATATCACTTCAATGAACTGCAGAATAACTCCCTCGAATCAATGAAATCAACATGTTTTAACTTTTCACAAAATTAAGAGATTTTAAAATGAAATCTCTTAACTCAAGAGCATCACACAACAAAATTAAATAATTTACAGTATTACCTATAAGACATGACAATTAGAGAAGAAGGCTTAAGGAATATGATACAAGATGTTCTCAAGCAAATGCTGAGTCTGACAGGTAAGTTTCATTAGCAAGTTAAAATAAACTGGTGAACAGTTATTTCTAAATTCATTAATTCAAATAATACTTGTTGAGCATTTAATTGTCAGACACTGCTTCAAAGACTCTTTCGTTAATTTCGTTTTTCCACATATTCTTGCGGAGGATGACATATATCCAAAATGGTAATTTGGATATTTAGTTAGTCCCCATCTCCCCGTTTCCTTTTCCCATTAGTATCTCCCTTCAAATAGTATTTTTCTTCAAAGCTCTGCCTGCCTTTTACTGAGCAATGGGATTAGTGCCAGACTGCAGTAAGCAATTTGTTCATCCTTGGAGAGCACATTTGCACTACCCCATGATACAGGCATTTAAATGATTTTATTCGTTCACCTGTGTTGAACATTAAGGGGGTAAATTTTCAGTCCAGGGATTTGGCTTTAAAACTCCAATTGATGTTAATGAGAATTGGTAATGAGCCCCTTCTTCTTAATTAGTGGCACCATACCTGTGACTGTAGGAGGCATGGCTGAGATGTGGGGAGCTTAACGAGGTGATAACAAGGAGAAAATGTTTAAGCCTGGATTTTGGCCCGGTCCATACTTTACTATGCAAACATACTGTAGGAGCTGATGCTTTAAAGTAATTTATTACCTAGATTTTATGACTGTGTAGACCTTCCATAAGAACAATTCATCTTTTCTATAAAAGTACTCTAGTTCCATAGAAAAGGAGTGAGGCAGAACAAACTAAATCAAAGGAGCAAGAATATGATCACATAGATTTTCTCTCCTTGTTCATGTAGAGCAATTTTTATGTTAAAACAAACTATCTCTTGCTGATTCCATTTGCTTCAATTAAGGAGTACCACAGCTGATAAAGCTCATTCCACACCAAGGAGCAAAATTCTTTCTCAAGGTAAATTGAACCTCTAAATATCATTCAGGATGTTACAGCGATGATTTAAAGAAATAAGAGTCTGACTTTTATAGCATCTTTCGTTGAATATCATATGATCATTATGGCACGTTGGTAAAAACACAAGTTTTGATCTTACATACTCTACTTGAGCTGCTTCTTACTGCCACAGCACATGACCTAATCCAGGAAGAATAAAATGATAACAGAACAATAAAATTTCACTGTACCTAGCAAAGGACATAAAAGTTGGATTATTGATTTTGTTTGAATGATGTGCTGTAATTTCATATGCCAACAGAGTGGAGCACAAATCCTGGCCTGCCAGCTTTCATTACTAGAACTCACTCTCTTGCCACCAAGTAACTTCAACCAAGTCACAAGATAAATCCGGATTTCTTAATTTACTGAAAATGAATGTCTTTAGCCTCAGGCAATTAATAGGAACTTCAGGACTAGAGAAGACCTGCTTTCAGTTGGGAGAAAGAAGGGAAACACTTCAGTGGAGACGTTTTACTATTTCTCGAGTTGGCAATTATCCCTATACTCAAAGATAAATTAACATGCATATCATTTATACATCTTTACTGTATCTCTTTGCCCCTTGAAATACTGTTTTTAGTTCTTTCAACCAGATTCATTGTGCTGATTTAAAAAATAGTGATAATAAATTAAAAACTATGCATTATCAAAACAAGAAAGAAAAATCAGGTACAAGGTCAAAGCAGCTAGGTCTGGTCGCTAAATACACTATTTTGCTTCTGCTGTCATATACTATAGAGCCAAGCCTGGAACCTTGATTAACCGTCTAACAATTAAATTTTACTGATTTCAAATGGGGAAATGTGTGGATAACAGTAAAAAATCAATGTTAAATAGTGCAAAGGGCATTAACAATGTCAGTTTGTAAGCGATGCAATCTTTATCTACTAAAAAATTTGGAAGTCCATGTGTAACTATTTGTTGAGGCTCAGAAAATGACATTCTAAAGTGAAAGCCTCAGAAGCAGACTCAGATGTGGTTTCTGTCCTTCTCTTGCCCTCTTGTCTCTTACCTCTCATTCTTCCCTGAGGCAAGCCGTAGAAACTAGAATTCCTTTTCTCCAAGTTGGGTCACAGAAACCAGAACCCCTTTTCTCAAAGCCACACATAAACCTAAAATTATTACCCTAACTTTCCCCCACCTTTCTAAGAACTGGCCATAAAACAATTACTTGACCTACCTTGTTTGATTGTAGGTTATAAGACCTCCATTCCAGTGTGGGTCCTGCCCCATACCGGCAAGGAATGCATGCTTAGAGAGAACAAGAAGAATCTGAACACACAGGCCTTGCTGGGTTTCATTCTCCACAACCTCAGTCTGCTACTATTAGATCATACTATTTTTGTCCAATCACATCTCTACATGTTGTTCTTGCTTCATCAGATCTAAAGCACCCATGCATGAAATCAGATGGCTTTCCTTCTGTCTTTGGGTCATTCAATCTGAAGGCTCCTATGTCATGTAAAACTTTGATTAAATAAATCTGCTATGCTTTCATAAATCTGTCTTTGTTATGGGATGTTGGCCATGACCCTTATGATGAAGAGAACAGGTATCACCATCTCTCTGTCCTCACGCTATTCAAACCTTGGCAAACGATCTCTGACATATTTAAATGGTAGGAGTTTTATAAAACAAATATTATATGCTTATGAGATTAGAATTTTTCCCAATCTAGAGGAGCTATGGAAATAATTCCCAGGAGTCATTATATAATTAAAGGGCAAGGAATACTTAAAGTTTCATGCATTACAGTTTTTTTTGCTTGCTGTAATAACATCTCTAATAAAAATATGTCTAAAGTATCAGAATAACAATGAATAAATATGGAGAGATTGCAGGACTAGAGGAAACGGTAGCATTATATTACAGAATTTCAGACCTTTGGTAGGTTTTATAATTACTTGAAGAAAAAGTAGTCCATATAAAGACAATTTTTGTTTGTTTGTTTCATATGTATATGTGTATATATGTGTATATATATATATATATATATATATATATATAATTGTAATTTAGGTTCTGGGGTACATGTGAAGAATATGCAGGATTGTTGCATAGGTACATGCATGGCAACATGGTTTGCTGCTTCCATCCCCATCACCTATATCTGGCATTTCTCCCCATGTTATCCCTCCCCAACTCCCTACCCGCCCCCTGCTGTCCCTCCTCTAGTCCCCCCAAACAGACCCCAGTGTGTGATGCTCCCCTCCCTGTGTCCATGTGTTCTCATTGTTCAACACCCGCCTATGAGTGAGAACATGTGGTGTTTAATTTTCTGTTCTTGTGCCAGTTTGCTGAGAATGATGGTTTCCAGGTTCATCCATGTCCCAAGACAAATGTTAATATAGTGGCAGGACACATTTGGAAAGCACTCCTTATATTGAACAACAAGATGGCTACACACTTTCAGGGACTAAAGTTCCTGACTTGGCCCTGGAGAAAGCGTCCTCTTGTGAACCTTATCTATTCCTGTAGATAAAATTCCTTTAACACCTTTAGAAATTCTGGCATATTACAGAAAAGAAGGAAAGAATTGAGATTAGACAAAAATATTTAGATTGAAAAAGCTACATATTTAAATGAAAACAAGTTTAGGACAGAGAGAATATGGTCACATTTCATTTTCAAAGCATAAAGTTCTTTTCTCAAAATAAAAACAAATATTAGAGATACTTAAGGATATAGATGGTATAAATCTATGTTCCTGGGGGTAACAAAGGCATGAATAAATTATTTTATGTAAAATTCTTTATAGTGGGATAAATAATTATTAACACTTTAAGACCTTCCACAGTCTTTATATTGGTTATTTTTTACTCCTTGTCTTGCTGCAGGTGAGATTTATAATCTGGGTATTGCTTAAATAGAGTAGACAACAGAAAATCATATGCCGCTCCAATTTAAGAGTTGAATAACTTTAATAATAGCATATTAGTTCTGAATTTGAAGTTGATAATGTCTTTTTTGTTATCACTCAAGTTTGTGTGATGTGTTAGAGAATGGAAAACTGGCAGAACACAAAGGTAAATTAAAATACTTATATGCACAGCATAAAGTAGCAGGAAGAACAGTTAACCACCGTCTGATAAAATTATATAAGATATAACCTAACGGCTTAACATCTCCAGAAGACTGGAACTTCCTGTGTCTTCAAAAAGAAGGCCATGCCAACAGGGAGTCCTACAACACAGAAGAGAGGCTGATATTTCAAAGATGATTTAAAACGTTCCAGCCACAACGTGTGGTGTTGTATAAGGCATTTAATAAACATCAAACCAAGAGTTTGGGTTTATTTTTTCATTAATATTCATGTAACATGGCAGTTCAAATATATGTTGCAGGCCAGTACAGCTCAACATTTTGAAGATATAGGAAATATATCATGCAAAAAGTTCTTACATGACATTTTATAACTAATATTGCTGGATATTTTTGAATTTCCATTTTCAGAATAAAATCAGAGTAATTTTTTTTCAAGTATTATATACCCAAACCATTCATTAAGTATCTATGATGCATCAATTCTGGTGGATCTGAAGATATGAAGACAAACAAGATCCAGGACTAAAAAATTCAAAATGGGAAAGAAGAAAAGGAGGGAGAAGGAAGCTATATAAAATAATAAATATAATAAGAATATTAGAAGTGCTTTAGCAGAGCCATGTATAAAGCTTTGTGAGTATGCAGAAAGGAAGCAATTTTTCACTATGATTCTAACATTGTATACAGCATATACATTTATTTTTTAGATATATATATTCCCATATACTTCCAGTAAGTTATTTACTTAGTCACTTTTGATTTGTGTTAACAATAGTTTTCATAAGTCGTGCCAAGCAATCTACACATATGTTCAATTAGTCTCCCTTGAGAAGAAGGTCATTGTTATAAAACTGCTGGCAGGCTGTAGACACATGGATCAGTTTCTTTTTGAAAAACACAGTATCTCTATTTATAAAACTAAGTTGAATCACTGTTTATATAATAATCTCCCAAACTTGACATTCCAGTCCTGTCCTTGGTTTCTCCATTTTTCTTTCTTTCTTAAAATTTTTATGTAATTTCAATTTTTATTTTAGATTCAGGGGATATAAGGGCAGGTTTATTACACAAGTATATTTTTCTATTCCTCCTCCGGCAACTAATTGGTTATGGATTCTCATCAAATTCTACATCAAACATGTCTCTTAATATATGTCCTCTCCATTCCCAGTGTCACTGCCTCAGTTTGTAAGCCCACTGTTCTCCTCCCTCCTTTTCTCTTCTTTCTCCAGCCCCAGCCGTCAAGCTTTTTTTTTCCTAAAAAACAGGGCTGATCATGTCATTCCCATGAACAACAATTCTCTGCTCATTTTGTGGTCTACAGGATAAAACTCAAAACTTCTGAACTTGGACACAAGGCCCTTCACACCTTGGCTCCAATCTACCACACCTGTCTGCCACATCCCTTTGCCACATCCAACTTAGTTTCATATCACAGATAAAAGAGTCTCTTATCACTTTGCTTTGTAACTTATTAGCTGACAGGTCTGCTTCTCCTCTTATGTCTTATTGTATTGACTCATAAAATCTCAAACTCTAACCTAATGCCTTCTGTACAGTTTACTACATTATACATTCAGTAAACCCAAAGTGAATGAAACAATAGCACTGGTCTCACTTATTCAATGATAACAACACTACCCATGTTACTATGTATAAATAATAACAGGCTGGGCATGGTGGCTCATGCCTGTAATCCCAGAACTTTGGGAGACCAAGGTGGGCGGATCACCTGAGGTTAGGAGTTCAAGACCAGCCTGGCCAACATGGTGAAACCCCGTCTTTACTAAAAATACAAAAACTAGCCAGGTGTGGTGGCAGGGGCCTGCAATTCCAGCTACTGGGGAGGCTGAGGCAGGATGTGAAAGTTGTAGTGAGTCGAGCTCACACCATTGCACACCAGCCTGGTTGACAAGAGTGAGACGAAGTCTCAACAATAAATAAATAAATAAATAAATACATATAAATTAATAAAAATAGTACATACTTATGTAATACAGTATGATAGACATTATTTAAGTGCTTTACATATATCAGCTTGTTTAAACCTCATGTCAATAGGTACTATTATTACATTCACTTATAGATGAGAAAACTGAAGCACAGAGAAATCCCCTAAATTTCCATGAAAGATAGCAGCTGGTTTTAAGAGAAACAAGTCAAGAAAGAAATAAAGAAAGAAAAAAAGAGAGGAAAGAAAGGATGAAAGAAAGAACGAAGATTTTGTATTCAAATGAGTTCTGGATATTCTGGGTTGAATAAAATTAAACAAGTTTCTTTACTGGAGGACTTCTCCGAGTCATTAAACAAGAATCGTGACAATGTGAACTGCCATTAGGGGTGTATTTACCCTGATCCTCTAGCTACAGAGGTTTTGGTGCCCAAGCATCTTGTGGGACTAGTGATCTGTGAAACATATCTTGAGAAGAACTGCTGGAGGATTATATAAGGTGACACAGTCAAACCTGTTATCAATTAATGCTTGTGTGCCTCCTTTCCTTTCCTCTCCCCATCCGGAAATAGGTCATAAGGTCTATGGTCTTGCCTAAGGGCAGACGGTGAACAAATAAACTGTCTAAGACAGTAGTTAATTTTCTTTCTCTTGTCTCTCCTCCTGATTTATAGATTGTTTGGTTATACATTAAAAATACATACTCTATATATAATTTTTTTTTTAACTGGTATTAAGGAGAGTTCTTAAACTGTAATATAAAGGTTTTGATGTTATAGTTAGAGAACTTCAACTTTCTTTATCTAGTTGAGAAAGGCACATTAGAGTTGTATCAACCTTCAAATGAGCTCTACTTGTTTTTAAAGACAGCAAGCATTATAAACAGGGTTAGTAATAAAGAGACGTGGGTCTGCACCAGCTATCTCTGATGCCCCACTATTTGCCTCAGTTTCTTTATCTGCATGTTAAAGACATTTGAATACTAATCTCTCAAGTAACATCTAATTTTAAAATTCAAAAACATGCAAATTGCTCTTCCAGATTCATTGAGGCATAGAACAGAAAAATATTAACTAAATATCTAAACTACATTGGTGAAATATCACCCCCCCCATTATTACAAAGAAACTTGAAATTAAATATAAATAGTAGTTTGTGGGAAGCATTGTCAAGCAAAGTGAAGAATGGGGGGAAGCAATAAAATTTTTACTGCTTCCTTGGTACAGACAATTTTTTTAGGCTAAAGAAATGGCAGATTCTTATATTCTGGTGCACAGGAACTATATGAATAAAACATGCCTGTGCAAATGAACTCACAACCTCATTCCAAAGCACCATTCGGGAATAATACGTTTAATGTCTCATCGACTTCCCTAGAAAACTGAAAGTAAACCTGTGCATACAGACAAAACAACCACAACAAAAAACAAGGTAGAAATAAATCTGCTATGGGGAACAGATTTGATCGACATTTGAAGGTTTCAAAACTCTAAGTAATATGCTAGTCACTTAAAAATATTCCCACATTTCTGCTTTCTCCCATCACTCTATGCCTTAAGATTCATCTGTCAATTTTGACGCATCTTTTTAAGTACCCCTTCAAGCCTAAAAATCCAGACCACTGAAAAGCCCTCTTTGCTTTGAAACTATCTGATCAATCCATAGATCATTTACCTGCAAGGATTATTTGGTGAAGCTAAAGCGGCACATCAACCAGCAGCATCTGAGGGCTGAGGCGGCAGAACGTCAACAACAAATTGTCATTGGCATTCCATTTATGAACCTTCAAACAGCATCAGATCTTTTCCATGGGAAACCAGATCAGGTCAGACTAGAGCTGAATATTTCTTAACAAGCTAACCATCAAAAGAATTTACGTTTTGAATAAAAAGGCTATCATTTGTTGATTTGAATATCAAAGGGATCCACTGCAAACTCCCAGTCTAGAAAAACCTCCCTAAGCTACACTAGACAGGTGTTTAATAATCTATTATTAAGGCACTATTTTAGGTTACTCAGAATTATAAAAAATAGCTGTAACTGTGAAGCTGCAAATGGGACTGCACAAAGAACCGAATGCTATTAACATACTATTAACAATTCAAAAGAATGAGTTGACATACCAATCAAACTTGTTAATTGACTGTCAATGGCCTGTCCCTGAATATACAACATGACTGCATTATAGATTTCAAATGCTGACAGGAAGACAGTTCCATTTGCATTAACTTCATAAACTGATCAACAACCAAACTGCCACATACATTTATAATGGGAAGCTGAATCATTTCAATATTCATGGAGCTCTGTAATTGTAAATTAGGTACTGGCAAACAATACAATACTGTACATACTCTAAAATATCTGAAATTTCATTGACCTACTTTCATTCTGGTTTTAAAATACAAAAAAAAAGTTTCTTCTTGAAGTGATCATTACTTTAATTTGTAGTTTGTGTCTTAAGCAAAATTTGTTTCAATCCAATTTGCAACTATAGTTTACAGTTGCACTTTAGAAGAATCCCTGGTCTAGAAAATGTGAGGCAAAAAAGGTAGTGCAAAAGTGAGCTTGCCTTACTTGGGGTTTTTGAAAACAGAGAAATATGAAACAAGGCAAAATCATACTACCTCAGGTGACAGCTGAAGATCCATTATGATAACATATTTAGCAAATAATCATTAACATAATGAAAAGGTTATAAAGTACTCCTGGGCTGGAGCCTTCTTAAATCCCCTCAAATGGACCTGCTGTTCTGAAATCAGACTTTAAAATCTTCAATCATCAATTGGTTTCAGAATCAATAGAGTAAAAGAGAAGACAAATGAGGGCTGAAGACTGTTTCCAACCAAAGGTTCATGATAAATGGTCTAAAATTCAACAGTTATCAGCATGGAGATATTCCTTTCAAATAGTTCTATGACTTCTTCGAGAATGAACACAGGGTTTTTTTTTCCTTCAAAAAGCTGTTTCCCCCAGAGGTAAATGTTACTATAGTTTTGGATATTTTACTTTGATCATTAGCTAGGCATCACCCCTTCAGCCACTAGAAGTTGCTCAAACTTTGTGGATTAATTCTGAAATATTATAAAGTGTTGCCACAATTTTGGGTGCACCAGTTTACTCATAGAACCTTTAGTAAAGGTTGTCTTGAAATTTTTTTTGGCTCTGCAAATTACTACATACTGTTAAATAACAAAATGAGTTTATTAGTTGGAGGCGAGCAGTTAATTCTAAATAATGAATGTGATCCTCAGAAGATTATTCGTTCTATCTATTAGAATTAGTTTCTTTTCTCATCTTTGTCCAGCTAAGCAGTGATATATATTCCACAATGGTAAGTAACACACACATCATACATGCACATATATACATACTTTATGCATATATAAAATTGACTTATATTTATAAACATATAAATATATAGTATATAATATACATATTTGTTTGAATATATACACACCTATATAACATATATATCTTTAATAAACTTAATTTTAGAATGATTTTAGATTTATAGAAAAGTTATAGTATAAGTTCCTGTATAACCTGAATCCAGTTTCTCTAATTGTTTTTTTTTTTTTTTTTTTTGAGACGGAGTTTCGCTCTTGTTACCCAGGCTGGAGTGCAATGGCGCGATCTCGGCTCACCGCAACCTCCGCCTCCTGGGTTCAGGCAATTCTCCTGCCTCAGCCTCCTGAGTAGCTGGGATTACAGGCACACACCACCATGCCCAGCTTATTTTTTGTATTTTTAGTAGAGACGGGGTTTCACCATGTTGACCAGGATGGTCTCGATCTCTTGACCTCATGATCCACCCGCCTCGGCCTCCCAAAGTGCTGGGATTACAGGCTTGAGCCACCGCGCCCGGCCAGTTTCTCTAATTGTTAACATCTTATATTACCATGATATATTTGTCATAACTAATGAGCCAATATTTATATATTTTATTATTAGCCAAAGCACATATTTAATTCAGATTTCCTTCATTTTTACCTATTTGCTCTTTTTCTATTACAAGATCCCAGCCAGTTGCCCTATTACTTATAGTCATATGTCTCCTTATGCTCTTCTGACTGTGTGTTTCTGAGTTTCCTGGTTTTGATGACCTTGACAGTTTTGATTAGTACTAGTCATGTACTTTCTAGATTGCTCTTTGATTTGGATTTTCTAATGTTTTTCTCATGGTTAAACCACAGTTACAGATTTTTGGAAGGAAGACCACAAAGTACCATTCACATAAATGATATATTTTTATCTTTGAAGGTTCTCAATGTATTCAATGTACTAAAATATATGTTTTTCTGTTTAGAAATAAAGGGCAAGTTATGTAAATCATCAGCAACAATCTGCAAAAGAGGCTATGTGTATATAATGGAAAGGGCTTCATTGCTAATTAGTAGTGTAGTAGATGTCAAGATCTGTGTTCATTCAGGGATTTAGCCATGTCTGGGATTGTCTGCAGGACTGTAGGGTGGGTCCACGAGGGATCCATTTACAAGAGATGGAAATGGAAGAACATATATCCTGACCTAAGGGAAAGAGAGATGTTTACTAGTTTAGGTCAGGGTCAATGTACAAGTATATCTGATATGTATGTACATGTGTGTGTAGGAGGAATACTGGGGTTTGGAAAGGTTTTGAATTTACCATTTCTGAATTTTAGGGCAAGAAATATGCAGAGAACACAGGGAAGACTAAAAAGAGTTTGTTGGTAAACGGTAGATGCATTAATGACAGCTACTTGAGGACTGATAAGAATGGTGGTGATTTCGAGGTCAAGAGATTGAGACCAACCTGGTGAACACGGTGAAACCCTGTCTCTACTAAAAATACAAAAAATTAGCTGGGCATGGTAGCGCGTGCCTGTAATCCCAGCAACTCAGGAGGCTGAGACAGGAGAATTGCCTGAACCCAAGAGGCGGAGGTTGCGGTGAGCCGTTGCACTCTAACCTGGGTAACAAGAGCAAAACTCCATCTCAAAAAAAAAAAAAAATGATGATTTGATAGTGACAAGGGAGTATTGGTGACTGTGGAAAAGAGTGGGTACCATTAGCATAAAAAATAGTGTCTTTAATACTGGGCATTATAAGTGTCAATAGTGACATGGGCAGGCATCACCATAGAAAGATGACATTAGCATAGCATACCAGGAAAGGAGGAGAAAAATAGAAGATCCATAAATAGGCAAGGGCACTAGTTTTTTGTGTTTATATAAGTTACTTCTTAGGAACATGTAACATTTTTGGGAAAAATTTATGGGGCTGGGGTGTTCTCAGGGAGGGTAAAAAGTCTAGTTAGAGAAATACCACATCTGGTAATTGCATACCTATAGGCCTGAACACAAGTTAGAGACAAAAGAAAGTCATTGGCCAGGCGCGGTGGCTTATACCTGTAATCCTAGCACTTTGGGAAGCCGAGGTGGGTGGATCACAAGGTCAAGAGATCGAGACCATCCAGGCTAGCATGGTGAAACCCCGTCTCTACTAAAAAATACAAAAAATTAGCTGGGCGCGCCTGTAGTTCCAGCTACTTAGGAGGCTGAGGCAGGAGAATTGCTTGAACCTGGGAGGCGGAGGTTGCGGTGAGCCGAGATCACACCACTGTACTCCAGCCTGGCACCTGGAGACACAGTAAGACTCTGTCTCAAAAAAAAAAAAAAAAAGAAAACAACAAAAACACAAAAATAAAAAAAAAAAAAAAAAAAAATAAATTTTTTTTTTTTTTTTGGAGACAGAGTTTCACTCTGTTGCCCAGGCTGGAGTGCAATGGCATGACCTCGGCTCACTGTAACCTCCACCTCCTGGGTTCAAGTGATTCTTCTGCCTCAGCCTCCCAAATAGCTGGGATTACGGGCATGCGCCACCATGCCTGGCTAATTTTGGTATTTTTAGTAGAGACAGGGTTTTCCCATGTTGGTCATGCTAGTCTCAAACTCCTGACCACAGGTGATCCATGCCTCGGCCTCCCAAAGTGCTGGGATTACAGGCATGAGCCACCGTACCTGGCAGCAACCTCTTAAGTAGACTTGAAGGGTTATATGTAACTCAGATTCAAGAAATGTGGATTTTTTGTAGAGATGTAAGAAGAACTATAGGAGATAGAATCTTAGAAATGCCTCATGAGTACTGGAACTAGAGTCTTATTCTGGATTGAAGGCAATTAAAAGAACCTCAGCAGCAGTTGTTCAAGAATTCCATGCTAGCGCTCCAACCATATTATTTTCTGGTATCATGTGCATGTATGTGTGTGTGTGTATGTGTGTGTGTGTGCATTTTCTTACTTCTTTTAAATTGTAATGCAAAGTAAGCAATTCACCAGGAAAACTTTATCTATTGATTGAGTGGTGATACTCTTAAACAATTTGAATAGTGTTATCCTTAGAAAATAAATGTAAGCAATAAAGGGAACTCTACTAAGTGGTGACTCAATCCACCATTCCACAGAACATCTCTGTCAGAGTCTGGTTTCTTGTGGACTTCAGCTTTCCTGTGGAACATCATGGTCCTTCTTATTTTATGACATCTTTTATCCATTCTTTTTACCATAGAGTGACCGGGTTCTGGGTGCAGGGGAGACTCAGCTCCCCTGAGGGGATGTTCTTCCAGGCTCTTGGTCTCTCACTCTCCCAGGAATGAGAAGGAGGACCCTGCCAGGTGTGGCACACTCATAAAGTAAATATTGGACCCCAAAGAGTTTTTGCAGAAAGTGATTTGTTTAGGCAGAGAAAGAGAAAAAAGAGAAAGAAAAAAAGAATGAAAGCTTCCACGAGATTGTGGAAGGGGATCCATAATGGAATCAGAAGAGGTGTGGAAGAAGGGGACTTTTAACCTGGGACAACTCCCTCATCCTTTAAGTTTCCAGGCCTATGAAAGGAGTTCCTTTAAACTTCCGCTGGAGTGGTTTATCTTTGATTCTTTCCCATGCACGTAAAAATTTAAACAAAGACCTCTAATCCCTGATGGAGAGGTTGGGGAGGCATGGCACTGGGAAGTTCCTGTCCTTGAAACTACGCCCCCTTGTGGACCTGGGAAGAGAATACATTCCCACAATAGCAGCCTAATATTGGACCAATCCTTATTTTCTTGGGCAAGGTGTTATTCTTGTTTTTAGTTTGCTGGAAGACACTTGATAAAGCCATTGAATTATTAATGAAAAGATTGCCCTTGGGCCTTACTCGGGCAAAAGACCACAAATGGTGCGAGAGGTAGGGCTGGGGTCATATTACTGTGCAAGGAATAGCCTAGAACTGTTTTTCACTAAAAGGAGAAGGATGGGACAGTTTCTCTTAGAAGAGAGAAAATGAACATTCAGACCTCCAGGATAGTCAAAAGTAATGTAAGACATGAAAAGAGGCCACTTTCACCGTGACATTAGTTGGCTGTACAAATTCTAAACCAATGCTTTAAAATTTGCTCCTCAGTAAATCATCTAAATCTTTTATAAGGGAGGAAACTAAAGTCTGGGGTAAATACTAGCTGTAGGTTAGAAAGCTCTTTAGCAACAGAGCTAGGCTTAGAGCTTAATGTCCTTTCTTCTATAAGCTGTCTCAACAAGCTTAGAGAATAGTTAAGGTAGCAATAAGCCTTTATCAAAATAGGAACTCAATTTTCTTTGAAACATTCTTTTTTTTTTTTTTTTTGCCAAGACTTGAACATTTATCCTTTATAAAGTTTCCTAAGGACTCCACTGTTTTCACTAGCTGAAAACATGCTTTCTTTCATTTCCTCAATCCTTTCTCCTTTTCTTATATATTTATTTTACTGCCCCAGCATTCTATAAGCATCTTCTCCTTAAGATTCCTATTATGGGCCAGGTATGGTTGCTCATGCCTGTAATCTCAGCACTTTGGGAGGGTGAGGCAGATGGATTGTGAGGTCAGGAGTTCAAGACCAGTCTGGCAAATATGGTGAAACCCCATCTCTACCAAAGATAGAAAAATTAGCCGGATATAGTGGCGTGCATCTGTAATCCCAGCTACTTGGGAGGCTGAGGCAGGAGAATTGCTTGAACCCAGGAGGAGGGGTTGCAGTGAGCTGAGAATTCGCCACACTGCACTCCAGCCTGGGTGACAGAGCAAGGCTCTGTCTCAAAAAAACACACAAAAAGATTCCTACCACAAGATCATCCCTTCCTTGCTTTCCCTTCTCAAATTCTATTGGGGGTATACTAATCATACATCTGGAAAGGCAAGCACAAGTCAATACCCACCACACTTTTCTTGAACCCTTGTAGGATAACTTAAAGAAGAGAAGGAATGGCTTAATTGTGAATTATTCAAAATGAAGATTTTGCCACAAGTATGATTATACATGTACACTGTACTTCCTACTGGAGCAGCTGCTTTAAGACATACCCAATCACATACAAAAGTATGCAATCCTGTGATTACTAGCAGTATTTATTCATCACAAGTAATATAGATAATAAGATTTCAATTATAAAGCACAGCTGCACAGCATCAGCTTTTGGAACATGCTCTACATCTACTTTTCATATTTGAAATAGTGATTGTAACCAAATTTTGGGGAGTGGGAGAGGTTCAGCTCCCCCGAGAGGATGGTCTTTCAGGGTCTTGGTCTCTCACTCTCCCAAGAATGGGAGGGAGGACCCCACCGGGTGTGGTGCACTCGTAAAGTAAATATCAGACCCCAAAGAGTTTTGCAGAAAATTATTTAGGCAGAGGAAAAGAAAAAGGAGAGATAAAAAGATGAGCAAGAGAGAAGCTTCTACGACATTGTGGAAGGGGATCCATGTACGGAGCCCAAAGAGGTGTGGAAGAAGGGGACTTTTAACCGGGGAGGGATTCCCTCCGCCTTTAAATTTCCAGGCCTATGATAGGAGTTCCTTTACACTTCTGCTGGAGTGATTGATCTTTGATTCTTTCCCATGCACGTGAAAATTTAAACAAAGGCCTCCAATCCCCGGATGGAGCCGGGGGGAGGCATGGCACTGGGAAGTTCCTGTCCTTGAAACTACATCCCCTTGTGGACCCGGGAAGAGAATACATTCCCTCACTGATGACACTGATAATTTCAAACAAGTTAACAGAGGTAAAGAAATATGTGACATCGCAATGTTTACTACACAGAATGCAGTCAAGAACCTCAAAGTAAGCTCCTTCGCACCTTCCTCTCCAAAATAAAGCCACTGAGAAGCCAGTCTAAGTCCTAAAAGAACCACATGCTTGAGCTCATACAATCTTAGTATAGTTTCTTAGTTGCTTCCTGAAAACTTATTTTACTTTAGTATGGTCGCACCAAGCTTCTTGTCTGGATTTTTTGCCTGTAATATGTTGAACATGACAAACTGGAAAGAAGCAGAGAGGGAGTCACTAGACTCATCTCATGGATGCAACCAAGAAGTGAAAGCAAGTCAAACAGTAGCCAGGGAGGACACATAAGACCTACATAAAGCAAGTGCAAATACTCAGAAATCCAAGCTGGAAAAAAATAGTCCAACTAACCCCAATAATCTTTGGGAGAATTAGTATTTTAGAGGAAGTAATCAATGTTCATGTCACTACACATCTTTAAGAACAAATAAAATTGGGCACTCACACCTGTAATCCCAGCACTTTGGGAGGCCAAGGTGGGCAGATCACAAGGTCAAGAGATCAAGACGATTCTGGCCAACATGGTGAAACCTCGTCTCTACTAAAAATACAAAAATTAGCCTGGCTGGGTAGCACCTACCTATAGTCCTAGCTACTTGGGAGGCTGAGGCAGGAGAATCACTTGAACTTGGGAGGTGGAGGTTGCACTGAGCCAAGATCACACCACTGCACTCCATCCTGGCGACAGAGCAAGACTCCATCTCAAACAACAACAACAACAAAAAAAAAAAAAAAAGAAAAAAAAATCTTCAAGAGATTCTTTTTTTAAAATTCAGGAAAAAGCAAAATATATTTTAGAAGGATTTTATTTAAAATATTTAAATAATAAATAACTTATTATTTAATAATTAAGTAACATGAAATAAGTTTAATATTATCTAATAATTATTAGATAATAATTAATCAATATTATCTAATAATTATTAAATAATTAAAAAATAATTAAAATAATTATTAGATAATAATTATTAGATAATATTAAACTTAATCCTACTACTCACTTCAGCTCTGTTATAAATTCAGATACAAATTTTCATTTATTTTACCTAGTTTTTGTTATTGTTATTTCCTTCTTCCTTCTCTTGAAGATCTTTTCTCTGTGTTTTTTATTTCAGGTTGACTTTAATTCTCCTGACATCTCAAAATTATTTTGCATAAACTTTACATATATGGTAGAAGTGCTTAGGTTAACCAGTGTTGATGTCTCATGATGCAGTAGGAATGTAAATCTATAAAGTTAGATTTAAAAAAAAATGCTGGACATGGTTACTCATGCCTGTAATCCCAACACTTTGGGAAGCAGAGGTGGGATGACTGCTTGAGCTCAGGAGTTTGAGACCAGCCTGGGCAACATAGTGGGACCTTGTCTCTACCAAAAATTAAAAAGCTAGCTATGTGTGGTGGCGTATGCTTGTAGTCCCTGCTACCTGAGAGGCCAAGGTGGAAGGATGGCTTGAGCCCAGGAGGTTGAGGCTTCCGTTAGCCCTGATCTCACGACTGCACTCCAGCCTACATAACAGAGCACACCCTCTCTTAAAAAACAAAAAACAAAACCAAACCAAAACAAAACAAAAACAAAAGAAAACTCTTTCTGTGAATTAGAAAAAAGAATGAAAATTTTAAGTTAGGGTGGTCCAAAACATAGATTGAAATAGTTTCACCTAAAGCTACAGTAGTAAAGAGAAGTAACTACCACATATATAGCATCTATATTTCAAAGGTGATAGGGATAGAGACATACAAAAAAGGATCCTCATGACAACTACTGTGTATGGTCCTTGTACTTTCCTCTGTGTTTACTACTTTGGGAGTTTTCTTCAATACAACCAATGAACGTGCTAGAAGGGCTACTTATAACTCCAGATTCTATGAGTCAATTAGTTTATATACAGTTATACTTTTTTTTCCTATTTCATTAAGGAGTTAAATTATATTTATTACATGGTAGCCTATAGAGCCTTTCCAGATTTCCTATCACAATTTTTCATGAAATCTCAAAAGAGCTTAAAAAATAAGATAAACACATTTCATAAAAATTTCTAATTAATTCTAACAATGACTTAGACTACATTTAATTCATACTTACTAATTTGCCATAAGTCTTTAAAAAATGTTTTCTAAGTGATTTTTTAAAAAAGGTATCTTAACAAATAATCATTTAGGTAAGATTTTCTTTAGTTCCTAGCTGTATAAACATCTTTATTTCTTGCCAGACTCTGTGGAGAGATCTTTACCAAAGTACTTTCTAGGAGTCAGCTGCTACATTACGACTATGCTTTCATGTCTTAAAGTGAAAACTAAAGTGGGAGAATCATGCAAAATTTTGCCCTTACAAATAATTAGAAAATTAAATAAACTCAAATAATGAATATACCTATAAAATATTTAAGACTGAAGGAATTATAATTTGATGTGAATAATTACATGCTGAAAGTAAGATCTCTATTTGACACCATGAAGAAAAAAAGATGTGAAAAGTTTCTAATGAAGAGAAACCTCTCACTGAATCTTAATTCATCACTTTTGATAACTAAGGAAGACATTTTAATCATTAGTTTATCATAGAGCTACTAATAATAATAGTCCATTTACATATCACATTTCTTCCAGAAGTCTCAGACATTTTACAAACATCTCATTAATCTTCACAACCCTCCTGTATGACTGTATTCAGAGAAATATACAGGTATTAAATTAACTTCAGAAGATTCTTCCATATTTCCTCTGAATTCATAAGAGGATAATGCCAAAAATACCTGAAATGATGGAATATAACAAGAAAACATTTTAACACAATTAAATTTTTAATTTTTTTTAGAGACAGGGTCTCACACTCTGTCACCTAGGCTGGCGTGCAGTGGCACAAACATAGCACACTGCAGACTAGTCCTAGATTCAAGCAATCCTCCTGCCTCAGCCTCCTGTAGTCAGGTGGGATTACAGGCATCCACCACCACACTTGTCTAACTTTTTATTTTTTGTAGAAACAGAGTCTCACTATGTTGCCAAGAATGATCTCAAACTCCTAGGCTCAAGTAATCCTCCCACCTTGGCCTTCCAAACTGTTGGGGTTACAAGCATGAGCCATTTTGCCTGGCTTCACAGTTTTTACTTTTTAAAGGGCTTTCTTTCTAGTCAGTGCTGACTTTTCACACAGAAAATTCACTCATATGGATTCAAGCCTCGTTTTTGTTTTTATTCAAAGATTAAAAAAAGAACACAAGTATTTTAAAAAGTACTTCAGTTGCCCCAACTCTAAAGCAAGGAACAAACAGCAAAATCTATCTTGGATGCTTTACCAAAACAAATAATGAAATTTTGTTTGTTTTTGTTAGTACTATCTGCTTATTAGGAATTAGATTCCATTGACATTTATTTCACCTAAATTCTTCTTTTTTCTACTATAGGCAATGCTGCTCTTCCTCTTCATTATTTTCAAAGCTTTTCTCAAAATAGCATTTATAGTCTCTACCCTGACTTTACCCAACACATTAATATCTCTTCTGTATTATCCCATGGCCATGCTTAAACCATAATGAACTTTGTCTGACTTTTAGACCTCTCTTCTGAAAATACTGGTCTATAAGTACTCTTTGAAAAACAAAAAAGCTTACTATTTTTAATTCTAATTGAAGTTAGTAAGGAAATTCCTTAAGTATGTCTTGTATTTCCCTGTTGCTGAATTTACCCTGAGATTCAGTGGGTGGGAACCCAGCAGCAGTCAGGTGAAATGGCCTTTAAATAAACTATCAGTTTGGCACAACAAAGCATACCACACATGCTCATTTGTACATTTGTTCATTCAACATTTACTGAGCTAGGTACTGAGAATACTGAGATAAACATGACATAGGACCATATTTGAATTCCCAATGTCAATATTGAGTGCAAGATGTTCTGAGAGAAGAAAGGTAGAGTGCCTAACTCTTTTGGTGGTCAAGGAAGACTTCACTGATGAGTGTCATTTGGCCTTCATAGGCAGATTATGAGGATAAATTGAAAAGCAGGGTTTGGAGAGTCTTGTTGAACATTCAGAAGGAAGTGACTGAAAGTATATTACACTCCAATGTTCATAATTATTACTGAGAGAAACAGTTATGTCATTCTAGATTGGGCCATGCTGTCTAAAGTCCATACAGTGAAAAATAAACCATCTAGAAAAACAACCAAACAAGCTAGTGGTCAGAAAACACAATGTAATAGTACTGTGCTTTTACTATAAACATAGCAAAATACCTTCAAATTAAATCTAGAATATAATGAAAATCAAATAAGATATTTAATCTTAAAGTGCTTTGAAAGAAAAAGAAAGCACATTATAAATGTAAGAAACCATTATTATGAAAAAAGAGTAAACTTTCAGCCCAGTCACAAAAAGCCAAAATACTTCCTTTTGATAACCCCTAAATTACATTTTTCAGAATGTGTCTCTTTTTCTTGAAGGCATCCACAGTATTCCACATGATGTCTAAGTGTAGCCAGACTGAACTGACATTCTTTAGGCATGCCTTCAAAGAAAGGAATAAGATTTGACAGATTCCTTTGCACAGGGGGAAAAGGCATAGAAGGACAAGGTCTGGTGTGAATCTTAACATTGCTCTCTCCATCTGCAACAGAGTCCTCCTCTCTACTCTGTAATAATAGCTTCTGAAGGTGTTAGCACCCAGCAAGACATTTCTCTGTTTTAAAAAGAAAATACCGCAGCTTTTACTTTGGGATTTAAAACTAATCTATTGTGTTTAAAAAAAACACATACTAATCCCCATATTATTTTAGACTTTAGTTTAGAAATACAGATTTTCACTACTTGACAGGTAAAATATGGAACCAATGCAAAAAACATGTTTTAAAAAATAAATTGACAAGTTAAAAAAGTCTTTCCTTTATATTGCTGTCATATGATAGTCATGGCATAATAGTATTGTGAAGTAACATTAAAGCGACACTGACTCAATGTAACAAAACACCTAAATTGCTTTGTTGATATTGAAGTGTATAGACGGCTACTTCTACAGTCAAACAATTTAGTTTAGTTTTAACTGGTTAACTCTGAATATAAGTTCTCCAGGACACATGTAAGAACATGTGTAAAGGACACATGTAAGAACATGTTCTTTTTTCTTTTAAGAACATGTTCTTTTACAAAAATACAAAAATGTTCTTTTACAAAAATACATTTTTGTAAAAGTATGTGTAATCTGAAAACATATATGGCAAAAGTAATTTCTACCTAAGAAGTAATCAAAAGGAACTTAATATATAATTCCCAGGGCACAGGCTGCTATTTGGTAACACTTAGTATTGTAACAGCAAACTTACAGGAGTAGCCAATGGAGATGCTTATCATGCACTATGAACCATGACATCCCAAATATGATGCTTATCAGTCTATCAGTTTAAAGTAGACAGCATATGAAAGAGGCAATCATGTATGGTATATATAAAACCGGAGGGTTATTACGGCAGGAGGGGAAAGGAAAGCATGATCAGATTAAGTAGTCAATTAGCTTAATTGGCTTTTATTGGCTTGGTAGGTATGACTAATAAAAAGTCAGTTAAGATATATAATATATGGCTACAGCCTGTTAATCTCTGGCAAAACAGGGACTAAACATAATTTATTTTAGTTCTGAACTAGTTAGAGTTTGCATTGTCAAGCAAGTAACATAAATTTAATATTGTAGCAGTCAGAATCCATTATGATTAGCCAGTACTAGTTTGATAATGCTTGCTAAGTATTTTGAATATTACTCCTGGTTGGTATCAAATGTCTAAAGGAGGTAGAATAGGATACATACTTCCATTATGAATTTACTTTAACAGTACCACATAGACATAATTAAGAATCAAAAGGTAATTATTTAATCAATCAATAATCAGTAATAATTTTCTATTGTCTTTCTAGCTCTGTGTTTCTACAATACAATAGATACTGTGCTAGGAACTTTACCTGAAAGAAAAGAAAGACATGGTTCATGCATTCAAGGAGTTTATATACACACATATATACCATAATACATAGTATTAATACATAAGTAAAATGATTAGTGGACAATTAAGTGCAAAACTGAGTAAAATAATTATAAAAATCATAGAAATTTGGAGGCATTTATAATCACTGTGGGCAGCAATAGTAGAGTTCAATGAAGAGGCCGGTCATAAATTGGCCTTGAAAAAAACACAAGGATTTGGATACATGAAGGATGGATAAAGAAAAGATATAATCCAAGAAGTGGAAATGTGGATGGATAGTATAAAGTGCAGTAAAAAGCAAATAAAACTGAGAGCAATGACAAATAAGGCTGCCAAGGGCTTGCTTCCAAAGAGCCTTGTAAACTGTGGTGAGTGGGCAGGGAGGAGTTGCTAATCAGACTGGGTGAGATGCCTTGATCTGGACCGGGCCATTTTTACTTATGTGTGCCAAAAGGTCACACACAAGGATGAATGCTATTTGCTTCTTCTCTTCTACCACTGAAACTAGATCTGCAGCAAAACTGAGGCCTTCTTCTTGGTTCAGCTAGCTCTCCTCTGCTACCGATGCTATTTCTTTTTTTTACCCATCAGGCAAAGGGATAAGCTTTTTTCAAGGTAGGCTTTTATTCCTATTTCCTTACTGCCTAACTCTCTGTCTGTCTGTCTCTGTCTATCTTCCCCAGTCCTAAGATCACTTAGCTTCCTGGGAGTTCTAATTATCTCAGATTTGGTGACCTGTTTGTGGCAGTATCTGGCCTTTGCCAGATGGAGAAACTATGTTTAGGTCTAAACTTCTAATTGTTCATCAGTTTTCTAGAATAGTCTGAAGGTTTCAGACACCCTGTTAATGTTACATATAACCCATCTTTACTCATTTGCCATCACTTTTTGTGTATTTATCTCCCTTGGGAACCTCATGAGGTCTATAGCAGAGAAAGGTATGAGGACTCTTGGGTTTCTTAGTCCAGTGCTCCAATAGCATCCTAGTGCTACCAGTATAATTTAATAGAAGCCAGGCAAAACTGTTTTAATTTGCTGTGTAGTATATAAAAGAAAACTGAAGGAGTTTGAGCAAGAGTGTATCATTAATAAAATAAAATGGTGTTGTCATATTTGCAGCAAGAATTAGGAAGGTGGAAGATTGAAGCTAGGTAGAACAGATAGGAGGCAACTGCAGTAGTGCAGATATACGGTGGTAAGGATAGCAATGGTAGGAATGAAGGTGAAAATACAGATCTGAGAGATATTACTAAGGAAAGAATGGTTGGCATATTTAATGCAGAGATGATGACAAAATATTCAAAGGTGATTTGAGATCTCCTGTTTTGGGAGCCTATAAGATTCATGATTTTGCAACTCTAAAAAGAACAATGGGAAAAAAAGGGTCTTTTACTTTTGCTGCTTTAAAAAAATTTTTTTAAGGGAAAGTGGAAAAAAATTAGTGAAGGTGAGGTGTTTACAGTATATCTTCTAATACTATATACTTTTTGAAAACATAAGATTAAAAGGAAGTCAAACATGAAGTCATGTCACAGACCTCTACGGTCTGTAATGGAAGGTATAAAAATTAGAAAAAAAAAAAAGGTATAAAAAGAACAAAGGGCCAGGAATTGGGCTTTGTAGAATTAACTACTGTTAGGGCACATGAGGAAGAGAATTAGACAGAAATAATAAGGCTGGCAAGGTAGGAGGGCAGCCAGGAAAGACCATTAGTCAAAGGAGAATCAAATAGAATTAAGATAAAGAATATTAAATAGCTTTCATGTAAAATAATGCCAAGATGAATGTTTCCGACATGAAAATCACCTTTTTAATTATGTAAGTCTCTGAAAAAATAATTATATTGATTGGCAGATTATTTACAATAACTCCTCAATATCAATCCCCAAGTTTTTTGCTGCTGTTCAGACTTATCCCCTGGTATCCTATAAAAATAGAAAACATATTATGAGTACTACTTAAATAAATAATTTCATATGTTGGAAGACTATTAGTTCTTCTCAAAGTCATTCCTAAGTTAAATAATTCCAGTTCCTTAAAATCTAAAATATCTGCTTTTTTTTTTTCCTTCTTCACTGTTTTCTGATGAACTTTCCAAAATTAAGTAGTTATTGCTTGTTCTTAGGGCAAAATATGGTCTGATTAAATATCTATAAGAGTACCCGAAGAACTCAATGCAACCCCAGAAACCCTTGAACACAATGAGATGTTTAGACTTACATAGGGATTTTACTCAGTAAGGATAAACCTATTTCAGTGAATTTAAGGACTTCATTTTATGTACTCTTTATTTTTTTTTCACATTGCTAAGGGTGTGTTTCTCAACACTGAACATTAGCTGAAATGTAAGATGCAATCCACGGAGTTGCAAGTACCGTCTGTTAGCAACCAAAAGAATAGTATCTATTGGCAAAGTAAGAAATAAAAAAGAAAAAAAAAGAAAGAATGGAAATTAAAGATTACATGCTACAGTCTTTAGTCCATGTTGTGTTGAAGTGGAAAATGATTTTCAGAGAAGTAATATTATGAATGGAATGCATTGATTCTGCTAATCTTGTCAGCTATTTTGTTGTCTGTATTGTAATTTAAAGGTGAGAGAATTTCAATGGTAAATCGAAACATGTGGGCTTTGGTTCTCAAATGTTGGGGACAAGTAGGTAGGATCTAAGGTTATACATTTTTTCCAGCCTTCACAAATTGTGCCTCAAGTAGTATTCTGATAGTGTAGTTACAGTGATTTTTCAATAGTTATTTCTACAGTTTTGGGATTTGGTTAATGTATTTGGTCTACTTTAGTGGAGGCTTTGTCTAGTTTTCTTCGTTAAGGGAATCTAGAAAAAAATCTAAGTTATTTCCCTAATTCACTCTAATATCTTGAAATACTAAATGTTCCTTCAAAATGCTCTTGTGTATGTGGGGAATGACAACTTCCTAGAAGGATCTAGTCCACTATGTATTTTTATTATGGTAATATTCTCCTAAGAAGGAAATGAAAAGAAAGCCAATTGTTGAGCTTCTAACATAGACAAGATACTTGGATACATTTTTATTTAATTCTCATAGCAGTTTTATGATGTAAAAATCCTCTGATCCTTTTCATTTCATAGTTCAGTACACAAGTGCAGAGAAGTTGAGTAACTTGCCAAGGATCACAAAGCTTGTAAACTGATAGAAATGGGAGCTGAAGCCAAGACCATCTACCTACAAACTGCATGTTTTTAGTTACTGGTCTAATCAGATAGGAGTTAGAATTGAGGTGGGGTATAAACACGTCTAGGAAACCACTGAGAGTCAAACATAAGGCTTCCCTACAAAAGGGTTAGTTCAGCCAAACTT
>NW_016107434.1:2267246-2332212 GCF_001604975.1 Cebus imitator | reverse complement strand
TGTTGCCCAGACTGGAGTGCAATGGCATGATCTCGGCTCACCGCAACCTCCGCCTCCTGGGTTAAAGCAATTCTCCTGCCTCAGCCTCCCGAGTAGCTGGGACTACAGGCACGCACCATCGTGCCCAGCTAATTTTTGTATTTTTAGTAGAGACGAGGTTTCACCTTGTTTACCAGGATGGTCTCGATGTCTTGACCTCATGATCCACCCGCCTCGGCCTTCCAAAGTGCTGGGATTATAGGTGTGAGCTACCGCGCCCGGCCGAAATTAACTAACCCTTATCCCAAAAAGCTGCAGTGCTGCCCAAGCCTCTGACAGGTCCCTTAGTAATATAAGGATGAAATAAAAGGTCAATTGAGTTAAACAAACGAACAAACGAACAAACAAACAAACAAATAGCTTTCATCATCCCCACCCCCCACCCCCAACTGGGTAACTTTCATTTCATAACTTGAAGAAAAGGAATATGAAAATATATTCTTTGCAAACGTTCCTCCGGGCAAGAAGAAAAAACAAACATTTGATAAAAAACAGCCATATCAATTAAAGTTGTTTCAAAGGAAAGCATCTGAATCAAGGTGCCCTCTCTGGGGAGAATAACAGGATAACAAGATGAATAAGCACAAACAGAGCATGATTCACCCATTTTGGCAGTTAGTTACACATATAGAGTAAAGGCAGAGTAATACATAGTGACCACTCAAGTATTCACTTCTTCAATGAATATTGTCAGGCGCTAGGCAGGGCAAAACTGACCCATAATGGTGGAAGAATTCTGTTTCTCAGACATACAGGATGGGCACTGAGAATTGTAACACGGAATCTCTGGAGTTGAGGGCTGGATATGTTACTCCCATGGCCTTAAGAATCGGAGAAAGCTATGCTGCAAGGCAGAGCAAACACCCAGATAGAAACAGAGATGACAGAAGGGAGTCCTGTTGGCTCCAGTGGGACAGTTTAGCTCAGTGTTCAAGGACATGAACTCTATAGCCAGAAAACTGTGTTTAAACTTGGCTTCATCATTTATAAACTATGTAACCTCAGACAAGTTACTTACTTAATATTTTCTGCTTTCTTGTCCTTATTTATGAAATGGTGGTAAAATAGTATCAATTTTGTAGGGTCTTTGTGAACATTAAAGACAATGCAGTTCACCTTCTGTATCCATGGATTCTGCATCTGTGGATTCAACCAACCACAGATCAAAAATATTTTTAAAAATCAGTAAAAATAACAACACAATAAAAAACAAGACCAAAAAAAAAAAAACAATAAGTATAACAAATATTTACATTGTATTAGGTATTACAATTAATCTAGAGATGATTTAAAGTATACAAGAGGATGCATATAGGTTCTATGCAGACACTATGGCCATTTAATATGAGGGACTTGAGTTCATCTGTGAATTTTGGTGTCCATGGGAGTCCTATATGTTATCTCTCATGGACACTAAAAAATGACTTTATAGCTAAAGTGCTTCTAATATGGGATAGCATCTAGGAGGCATGATATTATGGACTGAGTTGTGTCCTTCCTGATACTGTTTGGATGTTTGTGCCTTGAAATCTCATGTTGAAATGTAATCCCCAGTGTTCAGGGTGGGGCCAAACACCCATGGTGTTTGGGTCATGGGGGTGGACCCCTCATGAATAGCTTGGAACCTCACAATAATAAGTGACTTCTTACTCTGAGTTCATGTGAGATCCGATTGCTTAAAAGAATGTGGGGCCTGGAGCAGTGGCTCATGCCTGTAATCCTAGCACTTTGGGAGGCCAAGGTGGGTGGATCACCTGAGGTCAGGAGTTTGAGACCAGCCTGGCCAACATGGTGAAATACTGTCTCTACTAAAAATACAAAAATTAGCTGAGCATGGTGGTGCATGCCTGTAATCCCAGCTACTTGGGAGGCTAAGGTAGGAGAATTGCTTGAATGCAGGAGGTGGAGGTTGCAGTAGGCTGAGATTGCACGACTGTACTCCAGCCTGAATGACAGAGCAAGACTCCGTCTCAAAAAAAAGGGGGTACCCCACCCCCATGGCTCCCTCTATTGCTCCCATGTGATACACCAGCTCCCCTTTGCCTTTCGCCATGACTGTAAGCTTCCTGAGGCCTCATCACAAGCTGAGCAGATGCCAGCACCATGCTTTCTGTAGAGCCTACAGAACCATGAGACAATTAAACCTCTATTCTTTATAAATTATACAGCCTAGGGTATTTCTTAAAATTAAAAAAAAATTTTTTTATTTCCATAGGTTATTGGGGAAAAGGTGGTGTTTGGTTACATGACTAAGTTCTTTAGCAGTGATTTGTGAGATTTTGGTGTACCCATCAGCCGAGCAGTATATACTGCATGCAATTTATAGTCTTTTATCCTTCACCCCTTTCCTACCCTTTCCCCTGAGTCCCCGAAGTCCATTGTATTATTCTTATGCCTTTGTATCCTCATAGCTTAGCTTCCACTTATCAGTGAGAACATATAATGTTTGGTTTTCCATTCCTGAGTTACGTCACTTAGAACAAAGGCAAACTGTCTCTGTTTGCAGACGACACGGTTGTATATTTAGAAAACCCTTTCGTCACAACCCCCAAAATCCTTAAGCTGATAAGCAACTTCAGCAAAGTCTCAGGATACAAAAATCAGTATGCAAAAATCATAAGCATTCCTTTACACCAACAATAGACAAGCAGAGAGCCAAATCCTGAGTGAGCTCCCATTCACAATTGCTACAAAGAGAATAAAATGCATAGGAATACAACTTATAAGGTATGCAAAAGACCTCTTCAAGGAAAACTACACACCACTGCTCAAGGAAATAAGAGAAGACACAAACAAATGGAAAAACATTCCATGCTCATGGATAGGAAGAATCAATATTGTGAAAATGGCCATACTGCCCAAAGTAATTTATAGATTCAATGCTACCCCCATCAAGCTACCAGTGCCTTTCTTTTCAGAAACAGAAAAAACTACTTTAAATTTCATATGGAACCAAAAGAGAGCCCATATAGCCAAGATAATCCTAACCAAAAAGAACAAAGCTAGAGGCATCACACTACCTGACTTCAAACCATACTACAAGGCTACAGTAACAAAACAGCATGGTACTAGTACCAAAACAGATATATAGACCAATGGAACAGAATAGAGACCTCAGAAATAACACCACAACTCTACAACTGTCTGATCTTCAACAAGCTTGACAAAAATAAGCAGTGAAGAATGGATTTCCTATTTAGTAAATGGAGCTGGGAAAACTAGCTAGCCAGATGCAGAAAACAGAAACTGGACTACTTCCTTACACCGTTTACAAAAATCAACTCGAGATGGATTAAAGACTTTAAATGTAAAACCAAAAACCAGGAAACCCTAGAAGAAAACCTAGGCAATACCATTCAGGACATAGGCATGGGAAAAGACTTCATGACTAAAACACCAAAAGCAATGGCAACAAAAGCCAAAATTGGCAAATAGAATCTAATTAAACTTGAGAGCTTCTGCACAGCAAAAGAAACTCTTATTAGAGTGAGTAGGCAACCTACAGAATAGGAGAAAATTTTCGCAATTGATCTATCTAACAAACAGCTAATATCCAGAATCTACAAAGAACTTAAACAAATTTACAGGAAAAAAACAAACCCTTCAAAAAGTGAGTGAAGAATATGAACAGACACTTCTCAAAAGAAGACACTTATGTGGCCAAGAAACATATGAAAAAAAGCTCATCATCGCTGGTTATTAGTGAAATGCAGATCAAAACCACATTGAGATACCATCTCATGCCAGTCGGATGGTGATCATTAAAAAATCTGGAGACTCGAATGGTGATCATTAAAAAATCTGGAGACAACAGATGCTGGCAAGGCTGTAGAGATAGGATGGCTTTTACACTGTTGCTGGGAACGTAAATTAGTTCAACAATTGTGGAAGACAGTGTGGCGATTCCTCAAGGATCTAGAACTAGAAATACCATTTGACCCGCAATCCCATTACTGGGTATATACCAAAAGGATTATAAATCATTCTACTATAAAGACACATGCGCATGTCTGTTTATTGCAGCACTATTTGCAATAGTAAAGACTTGGAACCAAACCAAATGCTCATCAATGATAGACTGGATAAAGAAAATGTGGCACAGATACACCAGGGAATACTATATAAAAAAGAATGAGTTCATGTCCTTTGCAGGGACATGGATGAAGCTGGAAGCCATCATTCTCAGCCAAGTAACACAGAAACAGAAAACCAAACACTGCATGCTCCCACTCATAAGTGGGAGCTGAACAATGAGAACACACGGACATAGGGAGGGGAACATCACACACTGGGGCCTGTCAGGGGTGGGGAGCAAGGAGAGGGAGAGCATTAGGATAGATACCTAATGCATATGGGACTTAAAACCTAGATGTGGGCTGATAGGGGCAGCAAACCACCATGGCAAATGTATGCCTAGACAACAAACCTGCATGTTCTGTACATGTATCCCAGAACTTAAAGTAAAAAAATAATAATAGTACCCCGTCTCATTCAGGTGACTGCAAATGCCATTAATTTATTTCTTTTTATGGTTGAGTTGTATTCCATTGTAGATATATACCACAGTTTCTTTATCTACTTGTTGATTGACGGCCATTTGGGTTAGTTCCACATTTTTGCAGTTGCTAATTGTGCTGCTATAAACATGCATGTGCAAACATCTTTTTTGAATAATGACTTCTTTCTGTGTAGATACATAGTAGTGGGACTGCTGATCAAATGGTAGTTCTACTTTCAGTTCTTTAAGGAATATCCACACTGTTTTCCATAATGTTTGTACTAGTTTACATTCCCACCAGCAGTGTAGAAGTGTTCCTTGTTCACTGTATCCATGCCAATATCTATTTAAAAAATTTTTTTAGTTATGGCCATTCTTGTAGGACTAAGGTGGTTTTGATTTGCATTTCTCTGATCATTCGTATGTTGAACATTTTTTTCAATATGTTCATTGGGCAGCAGTATATCTTCTTTTGAGCATTGTCTAATTCATGTCCCTAGTCCAATTTTTGATGGGATTGTTTTTTCTTGCTAACTTGAGTTCACTGTAGATTCTGGATACTAGTCCTTTGTCAGATGTATAAACTGTGAATATTTTCACCCACTCTGTGGGTTGTCTGTTTACTCTGCTGACTGTTCCTTTTGCTGAGCAAATGCTCTTTAGTTTTATTAAGTCCCAGCTGTTCATCTTTTGTTTGTATTGCATTTGCTTTGGAGTTCTTGTTCATGAAATCCTGGCCTAAGCCAATGTCTAGAAAGGTTTTTCCAATGTTATCTTCTAGATTTTTTATAGTTTCAAGTCTTAAGTCCTTTCCACCTTGTGTTAATTTTTTGTATAAGGTGAGAGACGAGAATTCAGTTTCATTCTTCTAAATGTGGCTAGCCAATTATCCCAGCACTATTTGTTGAATAGGGTGTCCTTTCTCCACTTTACTCTTTTGTTTGCTTTGTCAAAGATCAGTTGGCTGTATTTGGATATGTTTCTGGGTTCTCTATTCTGTTCCATTGGTCTATGTGCCTATTTTTACACCAGTACCATGCTGTTTTGGTGAGTATGGCATTATAGTACACTTTGAAATCAGGTAATGTGATGCCTCCAGATTTGTTCTTTTTGCTTAGACTTGCTTTGGCTATGTGGGCTTTTTTGGTTCCATATGAATTTTAGGATTGTTTTTTATAGTTCAATGAAGAATGATTATGGTATTTTGATGGGAATTGCATTGAGTTTGTAGATTGCTTTTGGTAGTATGGTCATTTTCACAATGTTGATTCTACCCATCTGTGAGTATGGGATATGTTTCCATTTGTTTGTAGTTATTTATGATTTCTTTCAGCAGTGTTTTGTAGTTTTCCTCATAGAGGTCTTTCACCTCCTTTGTTATGTATATTCTTAAGTATTTTTTTTCAGCTATTTTAAAGGGGTTGAATTCTTGATTTGATTCTCAGCACTGTTGGTATATAGGAGGGTTACTAAATTGTATACGTGAATTTTGTATCTGGAAGCTTTGCTGACTTCTATCAGTTCTAGGAGTTTTTGGAGGAGTCTTTAGGGTTTTCTAGGTATACAATCATATCATCAGCAAACAGCATCAGTTCGACTTCTTCTTTACTGATTTGGACACCTTTTACTTGCCTCTCTTGTCTGATTGCTCTCCAGCCTTAAGTATTTCTTTATAGTAAAGAAAGAACTGACTAATACTGAAAATTGATACCAGGAGTGGAGTATTCTTATAAAGATACCTGAAAATGTGGAAGTGGTTTTAGAACTGGGTAACAGGCAGAAGATGCAAGAGTCTAGAGGTCTGAAAATAAGACAGCAAGATATGAAGGAAAGTTTGGAATTTATTAGAAGCTAGTTAAATGGTTATGACCAGAATGTTGATAGAGATATGGACAGTGAAGTCCAGGCTGAAGAGCTCTCAGATGGAAATAAAGACGTCATTGGGAACTATAGCAAAGGTTATCCCTGTTGTGCTGTTGCAAAGAACTTGGCTGAATTGTGTTCATGTCCTGGGAATCTGTGGAAGCTTGAACTTAAGAATTATGACCTAGGGTATCTGGCAGAATAAATTTCTAGGCAGCAGGCTGCTTCTAACAGTGTATCATCAGATATGGGAGCAAAGAAATGTCTTAAAGTTGGAATTCATATTTAAATGGGAAACAGAGCATAAAAGTTTGACAAATTTGCAGCCTCACACATTATAAAGAAGAAATACTAGCAAGTTGTGGAGTAACCACTTGCTAAAGAGACTAGCATGACCAAAAGGGAACCCAATGCTAATATCCAAGACAATGGGAAAAGTGGCCTTGAAGGCATTTCAGAAATCTCTGAGGCAGCCCTTTCTATTACAGGTCCAGGGGCCTAGGAGGAAAGAATGGTTTCAGGGACCACGCCAAGAACACTGCTGCCCTGCTCAACCTTGGGAGGCTCCTCCCTGTAACTAACTTGCTCCAGCTCCAGATGTGGCTCAAAGGCCCCAGGTCCATCTCCGGCTGCCACTTTGGAGAGTACAAGCCATAAGCCTTGGCAGCTTCCATGTGGCATTAGGCCTGGGGCTGCACAGAATGCAAAAGCGAAGGAGGCTTGGCAGCTTCCACATAGATTTTGGATAATGTATATGAAAGCTTAGATGCCTGAGCAGAAGTCTGATGCAGATGTAGAGCCCTAACAGAGAAGCTCTACTAGTAGGGCAGCATCAAGTGGACATGTGAGGTTGCAGACTCCATACAGAGTATTCACCAGGGCATTGCCTAGTGGAGCTGTGAGAAGGGGGCCATTGCCCTCCAGGCCAAAGAATGGTAGAAGCAGCAGCAGCTTACATACTTAGCCTGGAGAAGTACAGGCACTGGACTCCAATCCATCAGAGCAGCTCTGTGGACTGTATCCAGCAAAGATACAGGGTTGAGCTGCCTAAGGCCTTGGAAGCCCACCCCTTGCACCTTTGCACCCTGAGTGCAGGACATTAAGTCAAAGGAATTATTTTGGAGCTTTAAGATGTAATGACTGCCCTGCTGGGTTTCAGACTTGTGTGGGGCCTATTGCCCCTTTTTTGGGGGCTGATTTCTCTATATTGGAATGGAAATGTCTACCCAAAACTGTACCACCATTGTATCTTGGGAGTAAGTAACTTTTTTTTTTTTTTTGAGATGGAGTTTCGCTCTTGTTACCCAGGCTGGCGTGCAATGGCGTGATCTCTGCACACCACAACCTCTGCCTCCTGGGTTCAGGCAATTCTCCTGCCTCAGCCTCCTGGTAAATAACTTTTTTTAATCTTACAGGTTCATAGAAAAGAACTAACCTCCAAATGAGACTTTGGACTTGGGACTTTTGGGTTAATGCTGGAATAAGTTAAGGCTTTGGGGGACTACTGAGATAGACTGATTGTGTTTTGTATAGAAGGACATGAGATTTGAGGAACCAGAGGCAGAATGATATGGTTTGGGAAGTTTGTTCCCTCCAAATCTCAAGTTGAAATGTAATCTCCAGTGTTACAGGTGGGGCTTGGTGGGAGGCTAGCCTTTGAAAACGGAGAGAGAGAATATGCTGATAACTGAGATAGTAGCATAGAATTATTCATGTTGTGCACATCCCAACAGCACACATCAGCCTTCATGATAATAATGATGATAACCCAAATGTGAAATTTCGATTACTCCATATTAGGTTGCTATAGATACAGAGAACTATTTACCAATTTATCTTAAACATATTAAAGATACAAATTTCAAACTTAAATTTCTAGAAGCTTTACTAAAACCTAATGCATTATTAAGTAGGTAAGGTAAAAAAGTATTTTTCTCTTTTATGTTTATTGAGGATGGAAATCTTATGAATCTCTCAATTTTATTCATAGTTCTCATAACAAAGAATCAGCTTTCAGAAGTTCAAGTTTTCCTAGATATTACAGCAAATGCATTAGCTTATCTAGATCTTTGTTGGATAGACAATTGACTTACTTTTCTATGCTTTCTACTGGTGAATGCTTCAAATACAATATTAAAATAGATAAATAATTGCCTATCTGTCCTTTAGTACCACTTCATATACAATTCTGAGTGAACTGCCCAGTAAAATTCAAAAGGGCATGCAAGACTTGCTCCCTTAAGCAGATTCTTATTTTCAGGAGACCTCAAAGGCAAATTTTTGATTGTTTCCTTTTAAAACTATAAACATAATGAAACCATTCTAAAAATAATTATGGTATATTACCCAAATAGCTCACAAAATTAAAGACTCAACAGAAACATTGCCTGAAAACTTTATTGTAATTTAAATATGTATTGACACATTTTGACCCAAAATAGTTTTTTTTAAATTCAGAAAACATATGCTAATAATAAAATTTTTCATGAAAAAAATGACCAAAAGGAGATATGCCTTTTGACCTAAGCAGGAGGCTGGAAGCCAGACAACTCATTTTCTTTTTTATGGCTTTTAACAAAATCATGGCTTTAAAAAATATATATATATATATATATATATATATATATATATATTTATTGCACTTTAGGTTCTGGGGTACATGTGCAGAACATGTATGATTTTTGTATAATCACGATTTCTTGAAATCCATTCTTCTATACAAAACATTGGTCGACTCTTAGGTATCATCTCTTTTAGCAAGACATTCATGAATTCCCAGGCTGGTGAGAAAAATGCTCTGGTCATACATTCATTCCTAAAATATTTATAAATGATCATGTACAAGTCAGGCAATGAATCTCCGAGGGCCAATATAGCTTAAGAAAGAATATGTTGTAGTGACACATTCTAACAGAGATATCTTTCGTAGATACTTGAGGTAGCCTACACTAGCCTTTCATTGACCTCTGGTCAAGACATTCTCACATACGACAAATTATTTGATTTTTTTGTTTGTTTGCTTATTTTCACTTAATCGATTTACTTGTACATTATTTTCAGTTAGTAATAGAACAACCATAGCATTATTCTCACCAAGATGCCTCACAGAATTTAGACAACATAATATTCAAGAGTATATTATTCAACTCATTTTTATTACATATTGCTTCTCGAAGAGTATCCCCAACTCTTCCCTTCTCTTTTTATATAAAACTAATTTCCTAGTTCATTATTTGTTTTTGCTACTCCTCCTACATGATTCAGCTTCTGCAAATAGTTTTTCTTTTTGTTTTTAAATAAGCCTGGGTCTCATTCTGTCACCCAGGCTGCAGGGCAACAGTGCGATCATAGCTCACTGCGGCTTGGAACTCCTGGCTGGAGCTCCTGGAACTCCCAATCAATCCTCTTGCCTCAGCCTACCAAGTAGGTGGGACTATAGGTGTGTGCTGCTACACCTGGCTGATTTTTTTTTTTTTTTTTTTAATTTTCTGTAGAGACAAGGTCTCACTATGCTGGCCAGGCTGGTCTTGAACTCTGGCCTCAAGTGATTCTCCCATCTCTGCCTCTCAAAGCACTAAGATTACAGTTGTGAGCCACCACATCCAGCAGTTTCCACAAACAGTTTTTGAAGAAACTCAGTCTTACAGACTGTACTGGGTTGTCACGCTGCTGCCGCCACTGTGCCAACCCTTCAGGTCTCAACGAGGCTGGCGGGTGCTCCAGAATGAGAAATGAGCCAATTTGGGAGCATACTGGATCCTGCTTCATTCAGCTTTACTACCAGTTATTTCATAATGATAAATAACCCAACTAGGTGCAATTTACATTGATGTGCCATGCCTTACATGGAAAGGACAGCAGATCCAGGGGGAAAGCTGCCATTGTGGAGAAGTTATCTAGCCATCCCTTCCAAACAATCCAGCACAGCATCACAGTGCAGGACCATCAGCCCAAGCCAGCTGCATCATCAGCATAGTTGTGGGCCAGCTTAAGATGGATGAAGACCCCATCATGGGGTTTCACAGATAGATGTTCGTATTGAAGAACATCAACAATACGTGGGTTTGCACAAATGACATTCTGGCTTGGCCTGCACATCTTGGACTGACCTCTTTCCAGCCAGGCAGTCATGCTCTTTCCTCCTCCCTCCTCTTTCCAATATCATTTATACTCCTCCAGATGCTCCACATATCATGCCAAAGGAGCAAGGCCTTGGTGGGAGTGGGCAAAGTGCAGTGCTGCCACCCAGGTGTTGTGCATGATGTTTGGATGTTAGACTAGTTGCATCTGAAGGAGGAAGTGTTGTGCCATGCATGCCTTGAAAGATGGAAGGGAAGGAGAAAGCAGCTGCCTCACCACCCAGACACTGATTTATTCAGATGTTTCAATGCCTCATGACACAATAAAACCACAAACATTTTCTTAAAAAAGCAGCTCAGTGTTTACTTTAGCATTGGGTTCCTTCTTCCCCAAATTTGAATAATGCTGTCTGATAAAAACATAGGATTGAAGTCATATAGAGTTGAGGTTAATAGTCTTACTTCACTAGTTACTAGCCGTGTGATTCTGGACAAGTTATACAACCTCTGTGAAGCTCAGTTTCCATACTCAAAAATGGAATAATAATATTCATTTAAAAGAATAGCTGTAAGGATTAAATAATAAGCTGCTTAGCATAGCATGAGTTATATACTGAGTTTCTATGCATTTGAGCCTGGTCTCTGATCCATTTCTTTAGTAGTAACCTGTGATTAAGAACAGTCCTACTATTTAGTAGAATCAGGCTTCTTCACTTATTTTTCCCATTTATATTCTGGGTTTTCTCTCCTGGTAGTCATGTGGCCATGGAAGGAAATACCATCTTTTCCTGGCCCTTGAGTCTTATCACATTATCTCTCTTTCCTGGTCAGAAGCAAGCTTTATGTGTCTTTCTATTACCAGCTCTCCCTACTTCTCTTGGTGCTCCTGAGTAATTCTTTTTTTTTTGAGTCTAAGTCTCGCTCTGATGCCCAGGAGCTGGAGTGCAATGGCGTGACCTCTGCTCACTGCAACCTCTGCCTCCTGGGTTCAAGCAATTCTCCTGCCTCAGCCTCCTGAGCAGCTGGTACCACAGACACTCGCCACCATGCCTGGCTAATTTTTGTACTTTTAGCAGAGATTGGATTTTAACATATTAGCCAGGCTGGTCTCTTGGCCAGGCTGGTCTTGAACTCCAAACCTCATAATCTGCCCACCTTGGCCTCCCAAAGCGCTGGGACCACAGGTGTGAGCCACTGCCCCTGGCCCCTGAATAACTTCCTATAATGGTTCTTTCCACCCCACCAAACCCAACGAGGGTCCTCTAGAATCCTATTACCAACACCAAAATATGTTTTTTGTTTTTTTTTTTTTTTTTTTTTTTGAGACGGAGTTTCGCTCTTGTTACCCAGGCTGGAGTGCAATGGCGCGATCTCGGCTCACCGCAACCTCCGCCTCCTGGGTTCAGGCAATTCTCCTGCCTCAGCCTCCTGAGTAGCTGGGGTTACAGGCATGCGCCACCATGCCCAGCTAATTTTTTGTATTTTTAGTAGAGACGGGGTTTCACCATGTTGACCAGGATGGTCTCGATCTCTTGACCTCGTGATCCCACCCGCCTCGGCCTCCCAAAGTGCTGGGATTACAGGCGTGAGCCACCGCGCCCAGCCAACACCAAAATATGTTTAAGCTAAAGTAAAAACAATGGTCACCATTTCTAGCAAGAAAGATGGTTTACTTTTTTCATTGGACACAGTATACACACACACACACACACACACACACACACACACACACACACACACACAAACACACACACAGTCTTAGACAACTTCTGAATGCCCTGGAAAATGACTTTTGAAATCCAATGTATAAGATATAAGCCATGGCAATGTAAATTGATGGTGGGAGAAAATGGTTCTCCAAAAATTACACTAGTGATTCTTTCTGACCCTCTTTGCCTTTATCTTTGCTGTAGTAATTTCAGATGTTTTATTCTTTCATTAAGCATAAATTTTAAGATCAATTACTTTCAATCCAGTTCTGAGGGGTCAACAGGACAGAACACTATTTCCTTTCAGGACACAGTTCTGTTCTGGTAAAAGGGAAGATTTCCATTTCAAGCATGATCTGATCATCTCCCACAGTCAAACTATTGACTTTTCTCTTTTGTCATCTATCGTCTCTCATCAGCTGCCATGAAGTTTCAGAAACTTGAAAGTTTTACGAGAGCTTGATGACATCCCAACCTAGTAAGTGTACAACATGATCTCATCGCATATTTACAAATAATGTCTTTTCCATATAATATATACAATAAGAAACCTTCTGAGGAATAAACTTAACATTTGTGTAGAGGAAATGAAATGCTACCTTTTTTTCCCCTAAGGTAAAATGTGTTATTTGGCTAAATTTTTATCCTGAAATACTCCAAGGAGACATGTCTACATCATGGGCTAATAGATTGCAAAAATTTTCTGGACAATAAAAATGGTGATTTAAATATTAACAAAAGGAAAAAAGCGAGAATATGTACGGTTTTATTTACTTTATAACTTCAGAAATATTTTATAATATAAATTATACATATAATAAAAATTATTTTGTAACAACCAATAAACCTATATTGTGGGGGAGTGGTAAGCTTGGAAAAATGAATGAAAGAATAAATACTTCCTTTCCCTACAGTCCTAGTAAAAGGACTTCAGGGCTTGCATGGCAAATTTGAACCAGAAACAAGTATGATGACTTTTGTATTAAAAGAAGCAAACCTACGACAGATATAAAAGGAAAATTCATGGGTGAAGTCTCCAAAATATATGAGTTTTTTTTTTTTTTTTTGAGACAAGGCCTCATTCTGTTCTCCAGGCTGGAATGCAGTGGTGCAATTACGGCTCACTGCAGCCTTGAACTTCTGGGCTCAAGCAATCTTCCTGTCTCCACCTTCCAAGTAGCTAGGACTATAGGTGCACACCATGCTCAGGTAATTTTTTCAGTTTTTGTAGAGATGAGGTCTTGCTAAGTTGCTCAGGGTGGTCTCCAACTCTTGGGCTCAAGTGATCCTCCCACTTTGGCCCTCCCATACTGTTAGGATGACAGGCCTGAGCCACCATGCCTGGCCCAAAATGTATACATACTGAGATGCATTAGAGATATCTACCCTGGTCAGGAGAAAAAAACCTGTATCTAAAATAAGTACGTTTTATTCCCAGCCTTGATTTTTTCCTGTTTTCCAGTACCAATAACTTTTCAGAGAACTTACGGTAGTCATTTGGTATGGTTTGGCTGTGTCCTCACCCAAATCTCACCTTGAATTGTTGCTCCCACAATTCCCATGTGTTGTGGGAGGGACCCAGTGGGAGGTAACTGAATGGGGTGGGTCTTTCTCATGCTGTTCCTGTGACAGTGAATAAGTCTCGCATGATCTGACGGTTTTATAAAGAGGAGTTTCTTTGCACAAGCTCTTTTTGCCTGCTGCCATCCACATCAGATGTGACTTGCTACTCCCTGCCTTATGCCATGATTGTGAGGTCTCCTCAGTCATGTGTAACTGTAAGTCCAATAAACCTCTTTCTTTTGAAAACTGTTTAGTCTTGGATGTGTCTTCATTAGCAGGGTGAAAATGGAATAATACACCATTTTTTCTTTAAAGAAATAGTTTTCAAATTCAAATATTCAATGAAAATTAAATAATTACTTAATCAGTTTCTTTTATATTTAAAAACAAATACTTTCAAATTCAGTCGAAATCTGTTTAGTTAACATTCTTGTTTACTTGAGGAAGTTTACCTTATGTCCAGAAATATCTAGACTAGATTTCTCTGGAACATTCTTCCTGATGAGATTCTAGACTGACTCAATTATTATTTTATCTTTGAGTTTTTTTTTTTTTTTTTTAAACCTGAGCTGACTTGTTCACTATAAAGAATCCTAAACAAATAACTCTGAAATGATACTAAGAGTTGATAGAGGCAGCTCTTGAAGCTGGGGCAAAATGAAAAAAATCATCCAAATGCTACTAATAATCTTTGAGGCACTGAATTTATTAAAGACAAGCTAGTGAAAGCAGAATGGAAAACAAATATAGTGTGCTTCATGAATTCACCTGTCCTGAGTAAAAAACATCACTTTATTGTCAAATAAATGTTTAAGTTTCATCACAGACTAGGTAGATTAAAAAACACAAACTAGTTACCTTCCATTAACATGAGAATTTCCAGGTATTCTAATACTGCAGCAGCAATGAATTTTTCAGACAAACACAAGAACTAGATCCAGTCCAGATGTGATGATAGCACATTAATAGGCTAATTCTTTTAGCTATCTCTTGATTTTCTGAGACTCATTCGCGGAGTGGCAATGCTATTAACTCTGGAGGTGCTTTGCCCAATAAATAGTTCTCGATTAAATCGTTGATTGGGCCTTCTCTGCTCACTTCACTCTCCATCCCTCTGGGAAATAAACTCTTGCACAGTATCCTTCAAAGGACACAGAATAGGCACTATAAGCAGTAAGAGCATATACTGACTGAATGAACAAATGACTGAATAAATAGTTCATAAGACATTGAGAGTTAAACTGGCATTACTGGATTAGTGGTCATTATCTAGAGTAGAAGAATCATAAAGTCTAAAGATAATACAAAAATTGATCTGTCCAGTACATTACCCTGTTAATTCAATTTAGAAAACTTTGTCTGAAAAGGTGGAATTTAAATCTTTAGTATATTAAAACTTTTGGGAGGGGAATGGTGAGCTGTATACTTATTTGAAAAAGTTTTTCTTTTTAAAATCATCTACCACAATTTTCTGCTAAGAGAACTAAGAGTTATTTTTGTTATTTTCTGAAGATTATCTAAGAGTATTATGGCTTTGCTATTCAGGGGAAAATGCTAGAAAACTTCTAACCAAGGCAAATTATCTGTCACTTCAAGCAGATTTCCTGTGAGGAAAGAAATTTTACAGGAGAAGCAACAGGTGTCTTTTTTTTTTTTTTTTGATGCAGTAGTATACTGCAAAAAGAAGACAATAGAAAAAAGTTGTTAAAATGTGACACAAGACTGAAGGCTACAATACCAACTCTCAATGAAATAAATATTGTACAGAATATCCACTTACAGCCACAATGCTGAAATTGGGCTGAATTGTTCCAACCCAGTAAACAGGGTTTGTTTAAGAAAATATTTTTATGAGCCAAGAGATGATATATTAGAAAAATAATGTTCACAAAAAGTCTAGTTTTTAACAATTGGCACCATAAAGCACTTATTATCTCGGATTAGTAAAACAGTTTGTTTGAAAGCAGTCAGTTTTGAAGATTATAGACAGGAGGGTAAGTTTAAAAACATATGAGGTTTATAGAGAGCATTATTTTACAGAAAAAAAATGATTTAAAATAGTCTGAACTAACATTATTTGGAGTCACTTTCATGTTATAGAACTCAGTAAATAATGTTTTTAAAAAACTTTGCACAGTTCTTCTTGATCTACTTGTAATTGTAGGACATTATTAGTTTCACGTGTATCACGTTTCCAGCTCTGGGTGTTGAAAGATTTATTCATGTTGAGCTGTGCCCTAGGGTAATTTTAGTTTTCATAAAACCTAATTCTACAATTATAACCATCTGAGAAAATGAGTGTTCTTCCTACGAACAGTGTAGTAAGAAGATACATTTTTATTATAAGCCTGATTTTCACAAGTGATTATTTTTTTCATTTTCTTTAAACTCCTCACTTAAATTTTTTTCTTATTAGGCCCTCAACCCACAAGTGTTCAACTGTCATGAAAGATCAGTGTTACTGAACTGCCAGCATTACTCTTTTGTTTGAAATGTATAAAGACAAATAAAGGAGACATTGCAAAATGTCTTTGTGCAGTAGAAGCAGATACTGAAATGATAAATAACGTAACCTGTGAACACTAGCTATAATGTTCTTGGATAGAAGAATTTTCTAAATATCAAAGACAGTGGCATCACTGTCAGGTACTCCATAAATAAACCATGGACAATATCTGACACTGGATCTTTCATTCTTGCAATGCTATCCTAAATAAGCACGTTTCCGTTGCCTGTCTGAATTCTACATGCCCATTTCCAGAAATGATGCTGCAGATAAGTAACACTGTCATGTTAGTTTTGTCCACTACATAGTGATTATCCTTTCCTATCTGTAGTTTGGGAACATTATCAAGGTCAGACGCAAACTCTCAGAAAACCTTTCCTAATGTGGCTATATTTGATAATTTCTAGAAGGGGCTTTCACAAAAAATCAACTTTGCAGAAACACACATGTTTTTTCTAAGATTTTACTTTTAGACCATGGAAAAAGGAAAGATTTACCAGTAAGCCTTTGGAAATTTAAAACCAAAAGGAGACTAAGACTAGTCTTTCATTGTATGTATTTTCATTTAATCACTAAAAATGTGATACTTGAGGATGGCATATCTAATTTTTTTTTAAGATGCTTTTACAATGACCCTACTTTTTCTACCTTCCTAACCTCCTCCTATTTATTTTATTTTGACAAATTACTTATGAAGCATTTGCAACTGATGCACATATCACAAAATTATTTCTGCCTAGCTTCCTCTGTGACCTGCCCGTGGGACATGACATGCTCCAAGATGCATAGATCTATCAACCCGCATTTTTCCAGGACAATGCAAATTATGACAAATCCCATCATCCTGCATTATGTGCTTCATGCTAATCTCACTAATTCTAAAGAATCAGGAGGGCTTGTTGCTCTGCTGAAGGGCATACTGTCTGATTGAATGATAGGAAAACATTTGCCATCCCCTTCTCACAATCCCAGCTGTGGCCACCACTGCCCCACTTCTGCTAGGCAACCGCTCTTGCTGTGTAACTTCTATACCAGAATTAGCTTTACATCAACTGAGCTTTTTAACAGGAAACTACACAACACCAAAAATGATAGTTCTAAAGTCCAGAAAATAAAAGGCTTTTGGGGATAAAATGAAAAGAGGAAAAAGTATTTTTACTGACTGTTGGATACCAGTATTCATTTCTACTTATTTAAAATTAAGAGTTAAAAATCAAACTTATCATTTATATGATAAAAACCATACAGTTTCTAGACTTAGAAGTCTCTGGCTGCTGGATCACTACAAATGGCCACCTGAGAAGTCTCTTAAAGCAGCTAACCTTGAGAACAATTCCTTTGGGCTTCAGAAGGTGGCAGTATTACTACATGAAAGAAGCTTTAGGTTTCCGTGCTATTCCATGGCCACATTGCTGAAATAAACATGTTTAATTCCCAAAGAAACATATATTTTATCCGATGGCATAATTTACTTATAACATTAAAACTCAAACATGGAGCAATTTGTAGCAATAACCATGATTATGCTGTTAGTGGCCCAAATGTCACTGTCTAGATTAGGCTAAATGATACCTAGCACCGAAGAGCTTCTGTGATTTATTTTTTATGATCATGGGTAGAACTTGCATGCTTAAAAGGTTCACCAGAAAACTGCCTTCAATAAATAAAAAAGGATGAAAAGATTGAAAGAATATCATATTATTGTTCAGAGATGTGATTGTAAAAAAACGTCATAGGAATGAGGCAAATTTTAAATCTCAGAGACATTTTCAGAAAAAGAGGTAAATATTTTGAGCATTTCTAATGTTACGTTTTAGATCTTAAGTATTTTGCTGTAAGCAAATAACTCATCTTATAAATTAAAATTTATCTAAACTATTTTGTCCTTTATGAATGTTTCCTGAAATGTCAGAACAAAATAAAGGTTTAAAAATACATGTAATGCATTAAAATTGATTATTTTAGTTACTTTTAGAAAATGTAGTAAATACAAATCTGCTGATAAATGTTAAGACTAAAATATCCTATTCAAACCTTCAATAATTTACTTTTGGGAGTTCTGGTCTAATGCACATTTCTACATGGAAACTATATTGTAGGCTCTTTTGGCCATTATAATATATCAAATTGAAATTCTTATGCATAATCAAAGTAAAAGTAAACCACACTAAATTTGAAAAGGAATGTAAGCCATACTAACTAAAGTTGAAAGGTTTTGCAATGAACTCACATTTTAGCACTCACTAAAACAAGGGCAAATTTAAGTCAGCATTTACATCTGTGCCTTAATGCAATGTTGCGTAATTGGTTTAATGTTTTAGTGAGTCCTGAGATAAGCTTATTATGTACACAGCACAAATCAACATTAAGGTATTACAAAGAACAGACAGGAAGATCTTTAGCTTTCTACTTTACTCCCAATGAGACCCAGTCCCCTCAGAGGAATATGACGATGTGAACATCATTTCTGCAAAGGCACTGGGCACACCCTGCACATGCTGTGGCTTGTTGACATGAACCAGGGCAGGCAGACACCAATAATACATGAAGTGCGGTTCAGAGGCAATTAGGATCAGTTGTCAAGGCCAGGCCATTAATGAAAGAACATGTCAGAGGAGCTGGAGACTTCAATGGTTGAGGGCAAGAAGGCGATTTAGTGTGACAGATCGAGTCCTTCCAATGTCCTCAGTGGTACATGCTAATACCAGCCTTAACAACCTTTTGTGGCAGTGTATAATGCGACTAACATGGACTTTGATTCAGCAAAATGACTGCTGCCACTGTTAGTCTGTCTCATTTCGAACAACAATAAAAGCATTGCTACAAATAATTACCCATTTCCATCCCTCCCTCTGCCACTTTGTGCATGCCACAGTTGTTTGTTACTAGAAGGTTAGACTGTTTATCACTTTTGGTTTGTATGATACTTTTTATTGGTCAGCACATATAATCTTAAGTAACTAATTATAATATATTTTAGAAGCCAAAATAAATAATTAAACCCATCACATTCTCATATAATTAACGTTAACGACTTCCAACACAAATAAAATATGCCTAAAAGAAACAATATCCACCATGTCACTTACAGACAATAATGAAAGTTGCTTACCCAGGCTCCAAAACCATTAGCCAAAAATTAACCTAAGACTCAAAGAAGTTAATGCAGGAGCATGACAGAAAAATCACCCACTGCCATTTTTTTAAGTTTCACAATTTGATAGTGATTTAAAATAAAAACCTACATGCCTACAAGCTGAAAATCAACAATAAGTAGAAAAAATACATTAAACATTGGTTAGCAATCCAGGTAAATTACAAGGGATGGCTAATGGTTTTGAAGCCTAGGTAAGCAACTTCCCTTATTGTCTGTGAGTAACTTACATGGTGGACGTTGTTTCTTTTAGACACATTTGACTTGTGTTGGGAATCCTTGGAAACTACGTGAGAATGGGATAGGTTAAATTATTTATTTTACCTTCTAAAATCTATTATAATTAATACTTGAGATTATACATGCTGACATAAAAAGCATCACATAAACCAAAAGTGACAAACATCCTAACCTTCTGCAGATTTTTATGTTTTGCAAAACTTCACAGCATCACACTTTTAAGTTGTCTTTATAGAGGCCTGTTATTTGTTAATTTTTGGCTCTTCTTTCATATTTTCTACTCATTTGGATAAGATATTCTTATGAAGACGAACATTAACTTAGAAGAAAAATGGCTTAAATTTTCTCATAATCTCTTAATGTTCTCACCTCCTCCCAATTTTCCAGGATTTACTTCCAGCATCTAGCTACAAAAGATGATGTGATATCTTAGGGCTTAAGGCAAATAGCTCGGCCTTGTCTGCTTATGAATGACTAGAAAGATATGAAGAAGAGTATATGGGTAGAGATTAATGGAAATTATATTGTCAGGTAGGTACCTTCTTGAGGTATATACATTTTTTTTCTGGGTCTTATTTTTCTTCTTTTCTGAGATAGTCCTCACTTATTTATTTCCAATTTCATACACTACTGTTCTTTTCTTTTGCTATTTTATTCTGTTCTCTTTGCTCACTTATTTTTTTTTCTGACCTTAGTCACTGCCACTCCATTCCTCTAATACTTAATTCATTTCCAGCCTTCTTGCTTCCTCATATAAATGCTTTTTCCTCATTTCTCAGGAAAGCTTTTAAAACTGGGCCCTAATAGGAGAAGTTGTGTAAAAAATTTATCAATACAAATATCTAAATGTTCATGTAATCTCAAAAAGCATTCTCATTTTTTTGATGAGAAGTATTTAGGTAAAAGTTTACCATTCTAAAAATGTAATCTTTATAGTTATACCCAAAGTAAACCCGCTCCAGACACCTGATAATATTATTAAGTTATTATTACATTAACAACATACCACAAATGTAAATTGTCTACCTGGTCCTAACCAATAATAAATATATCTTCTTCCAAAGAGAGATTCATCTGATCTACTCTTGATTAGTCTGCAAGATATCTAGCTTAACATTAGCCCTCCACGTCTGGGTCTCTGTTGTGAGACTGATGTTTCTGTACCGTGGTATGATAATATTTGATATTATTTTTCTCCCTAAATGTTCAGGACTAATATGATAACAGAATTTGTTCAACTGGTGACTGGGATAAATCTTTGTTATTTTTTTCAGGCTTCTGGCCTTCATGACAGAGAAGTTGGCCTAGAGGGCTAAAAGTCAACACTGCAAAGTTAGTGATGATTCACCTATTGGTAGGATCAGGACTTTAGAAATTACCAAAATGAAAATAATGTTATGTTTATTCATTTGAATAACAGAAAATTCATATTTAAAAATGCTGGGAAACTTACTACTTTTTTAAAAAATGTACTTTTTTTTTTAAAGTGAGCAACTTTTTTGAGATGGCTCTTGATACTCAGTTCGGTTTCTCCCCCTCTTTGCCTGAAAATCTGGCATTTCTCATCTGTCGTAATATGTTTACTTTGAGTATAACATTTTAAAGGTATTATTTTGCCCTCTAAAAACTTACTCCTAGGTTAGTTTTCCTTTACAAGCATAATTATATCTAGTTTCTTCAATCATTATCTCATATTTTAATAATATGCTGCCATTTGGGTATAGCTATAACCATAATAATGAACATAAGGTTCAAAGATCACTAGATATATAGATGGCATGAACAATTAGCAAGAAATATTCTACAGCATAGAGATCACACATTTTAAAAACTCTGAAATTCACTATAGAATTTGCTATTCTGACTAAGGCAGCTTTCTGTGTAATTAACATAAATCTCTTTATAAAGCATGCTAGTTTTAATAACAAATAGGGACATTTTCCAGGAAAAATAAAGAATAGAGCATAAATAAAATTATAATATGAATAATTTAGTTATCTCTTTCTCATATCTCATAATGATACTGTGCAGCTATAATAGACCTAAACTGGAACTATTTTCTTTAAAAAATAGGCTTATCTCCTTTTCCTGTATGCCATTGAAATTCATATCATCACTTCCACACAAAAACACATAATTAATCCTAATTGTTTCCAACACTCTGAGCAGGAGAAGTGGAGTCTATGGTTTCTCCTTTTGTATGTGTTGAGTCTTTCTGGCCACAAGGGCATCATTTAGTAAATTACTTCCTCCAAAATGCTGACCAGTGCCCTCTTGGCTTGAGAGAGTTACTGTAGTTGCACGAGGTGAGTCACTGAATTCCTTTGCGACAGAAAGATGAAACTCAGTGATTGCTCAGGGGTGTCCTATTCTGATATTGAATGATGATCTAGCAAGCGGGAAAATCACTTCTGAAATGCAGGTCTTAACAAGACAAAGGAAGAGGATGCACTGTAAAAGCACAGAGTGATGGGTGTGAAAGGAATGTAATGGTCTTCCTGACTGGTGGAGAATTCAAATGGAAACAGAATGAAATCTTCCCTAGTGGTGATTCTTCAACTTTGTTATGACTTTTCCAAGATTAGCTAACTCTGTACTATTGTCTTATTTATCTTGGGTGACATTTGTTAGCATAAGAGGCACAGTTATCATAAAACCACTGGCATTCTAATCTCTAGGCTCTAAGTCCTATTCAGTAGGGAGAGAGTTTCACCTCTCAGCCAGTTCAATGGTTTGCTCCAACTTTGACTAACTCAGTCCTTTTCCAATGAACTGTCTTTGGCCATGGCTGCACTCCTCAAAGTGCCCTAGTTCCTGAATTGACTCCATATATAGCCAGTTGTTTCCCTGCTTCAAAAATGCTGTAATGTCACTCCTATCCCCCTCTCCTCCTACTCCACCCACAACCGAAATGTACCTCTTATCTGCTGGATCTACCCTCTTCCTCAGTCCTTGAAGAACTGTAACAATTGTTATTTCCTTAGTTAGGACTAGGTTCTTAAAAGAGTTCCCTTTGAAGTTGCCTTAGACTTCTTGTTCCCCCTAAATTTCCATCTCATATCCCTCTTGTGATTACTGTTATTACTAGTATAGTCTTTAAATAGATCTTTGCTTTCAGAGAGCAGATTCATAGTATTGTCCCTTCAAGATCAGTTGGGTCATGTCCATGAGGATTGAGCTGTAGACCTTCAAAAGGAGACTTAGTAGTTGGAACAAGAAACGCTCCTTGCAGCTTTAACTTCAACAGTACCTACTGTTGGTCCTCTTTACTTTCCTTTGTCGTTTTTTTTTTTTTTGTCTTCAATATCTGCTAACTCTGATTCTATTAATTCAACAAATTTAACTTTGTGGGCACCTATTATATACTAAATACTGTGCTTGAGATACAATAGTGAACAAAAACAGGTGCAGTCCCTTTGCACAGAGCCTAGTCTAGCAAAGGAGTTAAACTTAATAAAACAATCCCACACTTAGATATAAAACTGCAGCTATGACATATGAGATAAAGATGACGTACAAAGTACTATAAGAACTGGATCAGGGAGGCCAGTGGAGTCAGGGAACGTTTTCCTAAAGCTATGAGACTTGTGCAGAAATCAAAGAGAAGACAAACAGCTGGTTAGTTTCCAGGAACAGGATGAGATACGCGTACAGGTCCTGTTGCATGGTGAGTTCACGGGGCTCAGTCACATTGCCTTTCCTCACGGCCCCAATCATCCCTCCTATTGCCATGTTGGCTACCTCAGATTTGACGGGCAGTTGCTGGCACTGCCTGGCTCCCAGGGAGGCTCTTCTTCCTTCACTAACACACTACCATCTCACTTCTATAAACTAGCTCAGAAACCAAGCCTGTGAAGAAGGCTAATATGGGCCACTACCCTCTTTTCCTTCTGTTACCATCAAAACTAATCAGATCCACATTTAATTTCAGTCTAAGTCTCCCAAGTCATTTTCATTTAACCCATCTCCGACCTCCCAAAGCCTTTCCCTAGAACCTATGGAAATCAGAATCTCTCAGTAACAAAACCCCTCCATGTCCACAATTTTTTCTGTTGACTTTTTCCTCACAGTGAAGACAGGACTCTAAGTCTGCATCTTTTCCTGAGTACTTCAAAATGAAAGTTGCTTTTTCTTTCCCACCCACATTCTAGGACCTGGAGGTAACGTGTCTTCTCTAGCTCTTTAAAATCTCCAGTCTCTTAGAGGCACAAACCACTACCAGACTACACCACCATTTTCATTGTCCTCCTCCATGCCATTACTCCTGTCATCATCCCTGATGGCTTTCACATCTAGGTAGATAATCCATCTGACACTGTGGACTCTTAGGTAACTGAATTCTACAATACCAACAAGACCTTCCTCCACCCCACACCAATCAATCATTCCTATAGTCACTAGAGCTGTGTTTTCAGAATGCAAAGTTTGATCCATTAGTAATCATAAAAGTCAATTTAATGAGTTATAAACAGTTTTTTTCCTTTTAAGTAACATAGAATAGATTTAAAAATAGTAAAGTTTATTGAATGAAATCAGGTAAACATTATTTCATAACTTTTTCAAATACATATCATATAGGTCTTGTGCATATTGAGTTGCGTTAAACATCTTATTACCTACTATGTCCATTTTAAAAAGTTTTAGAAACACTGTTTGGCCTTGTCATCACCAATAACCACATTACTTCCAAAATTCTGATTTTAAGTGCAGATTTGCTAACTACCATCTTCTAATTGTAAAGCCTACTTATTCTAGCTCCCTTCCTCTAAAATTTGTATATTTCATTCAGACCTCCAATTTATTGACGCTACCACTTTTTACTATACCACTACCACTCCCAATATGCTCATATCCTTCTTTACCTGGCTCAGATTCCAGCCTCCATCACTTTAATCATACCCATAATTCCTATACTCCTTGCTACTCTGTTGTATTTTCTTGTGAAAATCCCAAAAGCTACACCCAACTCTCCAGCTACTTTGCGCCACTATTCAAGCTCCTGAATGTTGTTAGAGAAAAACACATAATTGGAGACAGATTTCACATTACATTTATGATGATAAATTTCTAGCAGGCATTTAATGCTGCCCAATCTTACTATATTTTCCTAGTATTTTAACTTTCTCTTTCCCCTCACAACCATTTTTTATTTCATCTTCTCTAACCTGATGGCGTGGTTTCTTACTTCACCTTCTCAATACCAAGTCTATAGCCTGATAAGACCATGTGCTGCACCTTCACTAGGATCACAATAGAATTGTCCCTGCTCAAGACTAATCACCCTACTTCAAGTTCCAACCAATCTTGCCAACACAAAGATTTAGATTCTGAAATTATGATTTCATTGTCCTGTGTCTTCAGTTTTATCCTTTTTCATGGATTATACTCATTAACATAAAAAATATGCTATAATGACTCCAAACTTAAAACCAATTTTTTTAACCCCTTGTCCTCAATTTTTGCTGTCAACTAACTGCCTTCTTTATGTTCCCCTTTATAGCAAAGTTCCTTGAAAGTGAAGTCTGTATCTACTCTTTTCCCTCCCTTATTTTTCTTTTTAAACCTATTAGGTTTTTATTTCCACCAATCTGTTGAATACAGTCTTGTCTAAGTTCTCAACAATTTTCATTTTGACAAATTCTGAGGCCAGTCCCTGTCCTTTTCTTATTCTATTCAGAGCAGCATTTGTCCCATGACCTAATTCTTTTATTTTTTTTTTTCTCCAGTCTTTCATTTCTTCTTCTGAGAGACCACATGTTTTTGGTAAGGAGATTGCCTGATCTTATTAAACGTGCTTGGACTTGATCTCTCTCCTCTTCACTTCTCTATCTTTTCTCTATAGGCGACTTTATTCAGTTCCTAGACTTTAATCTCTATCTATATACTGTGATTTTCCATTTTATATCTATAGCCCTGACCTTCACTTGAGTTCTAGACTCACAATCATCTACCTGCTTGATACTTCGTGATCTACTAGATACAGTCAATTTAACCTGCTTCAGCCATCCACCCTACCCCCATCAAAAAAACTTGATTTCTCTTCACTAACAAACCTGCTCCTTCCCTACTCTTCTCTATTTCAATTTATAAGACTACCGTTTATTTGGTGGTCAAGGAAAAAACCTAGGTATCATCCTTAATTTCTACCTTTCCATCACCAATCATCAGCAACCTCTGTTAGTTCTGCCTCTAGAATATATGCCAAATCCTGCCCTTTCTTTATCTCTTATTACTGCCTCGTATCTCTCCAACCTTATCGGTAACATTTTGTTTTTAAATTTTTATTATATATTTTTAAAAACCACAAAATAAAAAAGGGACCAATCAATATATATCTTAGAAGTCCTTCCAAGAGTCTCCGTATGTAACAGCCATGGAGGCTGTGACTTTTTCAGCCTACATGCTGAAAGATGACTTGCGCTCTAGTTCTTAAAATCAAACTTTTTCTGCCAAACCAAGACCCTAAATTTGTCCAAATTGTAGAAACATGCATTTGCCACCTGTCCACCAAAATACCTCCCATTCAAGTCAACAACCACTTGAATTGCTGATATAACTCTCTCAAATTCTAAAAATATTCATACTGCTTTATCATCAGGGGCATGAGAATTTCAAACATCGCACATTTCCCAACTTTGCCATACTTGTCACATTCTTTTTTGGTTTCAACTTCCAAGTCTTCGTCCACCTCTCCGACACCATGTTCGTTAGTAGGACCACTTTAGTAAGGCACTTAAGTAATTCAGTCAGTGGATTTGAATCTGACTTCTTGGATGGATCTTTCTCTGCTGTCTCTGTCGTTCCAATAAAATATAAACTCTTTAAGGCCAGGGCTGTATGTTCAGTTCCTAGAATACAGTTAGTTCTAGGGTTCCACAAGGGGCTAAACACAATAAAATATGCACTTTAAAAAATATCACCCTGGCTGATAGCCAAGTTAACACACAGAAACTAGTGAGGAAGTTGCTAGGGCAGCCTGGGTGAGTGACGATGGGAGCTTGTACTAGGACTGTGAGCACAGAGGTGGTAAGAAGTGAATGGATTTCACAAATGTTTAGGAAGAAAATCATTTGTCCTAGGCCACCCACGCAAGCGCAACAGCAAGTGAGAACAAGGTTGGCATGCTGAATGAGCAAAAAATGGAAGATGGAGCACAGTGAAAAATAAAAAAGTGGTATGAGATGGGGCAGACAAGGGTTTAATCACATAGTTCTCATAGGCTACAGTGAGAATCTTGGGTTTTATTTTAAATGTTATGGGAGCTATTGAATTGTGTAATCAGATTTATATTCTTAAAAGATCACTTTGAGTACTACATTGAGAATAAATCATGGAGGAGGCGGCCAAAGTAGAAGTAGACAGCATTTGTTGAAGGATGTAATGGACAAAAGAGGGAACATGAAAAATGCCTAGGTGTTTGGCTTGAGCAACTGGGTGAATTTTTATGCTGTTTCCTGAGGTGGGAAAAGATAAATGGGAGACAAGTGGGGATTAAGTCAAATTAATAAACTATTATGTCGGTTATTATCTTTTACCCCATATGGTAAATCTGGATTTCCTACATAATTCTGTTGACTGTTTCCTTAGGTTAGTACCAAGGACTGGGAGTTTCAAATATTCTTTGCAACATTTGAGAACTAAAGAATCCCCTTGATCATGATCTTCTGTGCCCCTGTAAGCTCACAGGCACGTATGGCATCATCATTATGCTGAGTCCTGTGCTTTACTCCATTACATTACCTGTTTTATAGAGTGCCACTATTCAGCAATGTATTCTATCAGTACAGTTCAGCAATGTATTCTATCACCATCTCTCAAAGCATGAGAAAAATCATCTTTTTTTCAAATATTAGAATTGAATAATCACACTCAAGTTATCTGAGATTATTTCTCGATCTGAGCAACAATAAAATGATCTTATTTCCAAGTTAAAAAAAGGAATTATATGAATCAAGAACCAAGGACCTTTCTCAATACTAAATCACACTAATTATTTTAGATAGTACTATGTAGGTTTAGAGAAATATAAAACCATACGTATTGTTCAAACATTTCTTCCAATATTCATTTGATCACATATTTTAATAGGTGACTTTGTCATCCAAGCCAGGACACTTACGAGAGCGAAAGAAGTAGGTACTGTTAATTACAGGAAAATATCAGAACTGTGCAGACATACTTGGGTCTAAGGTCACTCTATTTATAACATGATGCCTTAAGAATGAAAGCTCAGACAATATCTGGCTTCATTTAGCTAAGTCAGGTGGTAAAACACAAAGAATAAAAATGAAAGAAAAGTCAGAAATTCTGCATCTTGCTTAGCGATTGTTCTCCTCTTTGCTTTTCATTTAGTTGATTTAAATACATAAGTATGAAATAAGTTTGGAAAAGTCAGTTTGTTCAACTAAATTTGTGGTACAAATCCAAATTAAGATTCTTATTTTATTATATTAGGACTCATATTAGTGCTTAAGAAATCTAAAGCAGATGCTATAGACATATCATCTACACATTAAAAGAAAAATTAAACTAACTTCAAAAACTAGAATAAAAAAATTAGGTTGAGTGCAGTGGCTCATGCCTATAATCCCAAGGTGGGGGGATCACTTGAAGTCAGGAGTTGGAGACAAGTCTTGCCAACATGATGAAACCCTGTCTCTACCAAAAACATAAAAAATTAGCTGGGTGTGGTGGCATGCGCCTGTAATCCCAGCTATTTGGGAGAATGACGCAGGAGAATTGCTTGAACCCGGGAGGCAGAGGTTGCAGTAAGCTCAGATAGTGCCACCACACTCCAGCCTGGGCAATAGAATGAGATTCCATCTCAAAAGTTTTATATGTATATAATTAAAAAGATTAAAAAACCAAATTCCAACATTTATTGTAGTCAACACATAAAATACATATATAGGTTTGGTAAAAATATATGCATAAAAAGGAAATATTTATATACAGAATAAAACCATCATATCTAGAACTAAGACAAATCAAACTGAATACCAAATCTTTGGTAGCAAAAGGAAAAAGGTTTCTACTAATGTAAATATATACTTGGGGACGTTTATTTTCTCATTTCAGTTGTCACTTTCAAACTATGCTGTATTTTCTGTATAGCCCATTTTTCATCTACCCAATTACTAGCAATCTTTTTTCTACTATCAAAAATGATCATTTGTTTCTTTATTGTAGTAGATAAAACATCCTTTCATTGTTTCAGCTCACAAGCTGTGCAGATCCTACCCACTGTTCTTGCCTCCAGCACTTTACATTATTGGTGTATTATTTCATGCATGCCCTACTCTTTTATCAATTGCTTTTGAAGTAATGTTAATAGACTAGAAAATTGAGACATTTATGAAGTATAGGCAGTGTTTATGAAAAAATCCATAAAATATGACACAGGCAAGACAAGATAAAAGCAGCATTTTAATAGATTATAGCAAAGAGATCCTGTCAGACTTGACAACTGACTCCTTCGAGATCACTAATTTTTATGGGATTAATTCTGTGGTATAAAAAAATGAAGTTAAATGTCCTAATTAATCTGTAAATAGCACACCCACAATTAAACCTTGTGGCCCCTTCTTGGATTGGGGCTGCAGTGATTTTTCAAAAGTAATTATCTCAAATTCACAATGAAGACAATTTTTCTTTTTCCTTTTTTTTTTTCCTCATGGCATTTCAGCTAAATATCCACCTGAATTCAAACTTGAACAGCAGTCTTCTGATATACAAATCGGTTTGCAGATTTGTGTGGAAACATGTTGATTAGACTTGTAAGCTATATGCTTATAATGCTTTATAAAATAAAATTTGGAGAAATGGTGCAGAAAGGAAGTGGTAAAGAAAAACTAGAGTTTCTCCATATTGGGGGAACTCTTTGTTCTACAATTTCAGAACCCCAAAAAGTTGAGTTGCCTTCTCTTACACGGGTGATAATGTGGTGATGCCCTGTCTTTTATATAGGAGTTAGAAAGTACATTACGTTGGAGTTACAAAATAAAGCATTCCCTAGCTTTTCCATCATGATGCTATGGCAGGGTATTCCAGAAATATTAGTTCCATTCCTCTTCCTTCCTTCTACTTTTAATATTTGAACTTAATAATACTTTCTATAAAGGTGTGATGTTTCTATATGTAGTCAGGAGAAAACAATACAATTTATTAAATATAAAATATTTTAAAGTATTTTTATAAGAGTTAGTGCTAATAAAAATGCAAACTAGCCTTTATGGTTCACATTTATTATTTAATTTCTTACCAACAGGAGTTCCGGTGACAAATATTACTGCTACTGTCTTGTTAATAATAAGGAAACCAAGATTCAAAGGTATTTAAGAAATTACTCAAATTATATATATAGGAGGTAAACAGATTCTCAAAGCTAGCTCTCCTGACTCCAAATCCCATGCATTTTTCATTGTAAGTATACTGTGATGCTACAGCTTTGCAATAAAAAATAACCTGTTTGTAAAGTAAAATATTCTACTAGTTTTGGTGAAGAGAAAATTATTCAAATCAGTGAGCTCTGAAGTTAGAAAAAATAAAAAAGGAGGAGAGGTCAGTGTCTATTTACTCTTCATTTGAATATTCTATTTTTTTGAGGAATGGGAATATAGTCGTCATTTTTTTTTTCCTTTTTTTAAAGAAGGGTATTAACTTTCTTTATTGAGTTCCAGGATAAAGTAGAATTGTAAAAGCTAATCATTTTTTTTTCATTTGTACTCTAAGGCCCTGGTAATAGGTAAGCTGTGATTATATTCCTGAAAAAAATATTGCAGTAAAGATGGTATAATACTGCCATGTTTTGAGAAAGATCTTTTAAGTTGCCATTACTTGGCAATTAGTACTAATGTTAAGAAAACAAACACTGAGGTTCTCAGATATAAAAATCTAGCTTTCTGATTGCTTATAGTCTTTCTAATATAAATGACTTAAATATTTTGGCTGAACTGACACACTGATGTAGTTAATTTGATTAAATGATATATTTATCTGATTACCTAACAAATTGAATCATATAGGCTAGCCAAAACCTTTCATATCTCACATGAGGAAATAGAAAATTGAGAGACACTAAGTGCTTTGCTCAAGATCATGTCCAAAGTATGTTACAGTTTCCTGACTAGAACTCACTACTGCTTACGCCCAAGTTCTTTTCCAATAGATTACCTTACTTGATTTTATCAGAATATTTTTCAGTCAAAACCTCTGGTACACACATTCTAAGATTTTAGCACATCCTCTGATAGAACATCCTTCAACAGGTGAAACATTTAAGAACAGATAGGCCCAGTATTATAAACATGATTGCAAAGAGAAATCTTAAGCTGACAGAAAGAGAAAATAATAAATGGCACCCTTTTCATCTCTAAACTCTCTAATTCCAAGAAAACACCCTAAAGCCTTTGCCTTGGGTAAAACATATTTGAAATGCCAAATCCGGTTATCAATTCATCTCTATGTGTGTCGGGAAGGATTACCACAGTTAAGTACAGTCTAATCCTGTTTATACCCAGCATTACTCCTGATGTTCCAGTAAGAGTGCCTATTTTTATTTTTATTTTTGAAGTGACACTAACCTGAGAAGAAAGAAAAAAACAGTATGTTTAAGGCATTCTTCAAAGCTCATCTCTATGAAGTTATTTGGATGGTTAAAAAAAAAAAATCCAGCAAGCTACAGCTAAATTAGATAGTCTCACCCTCACATTCTCTGAACACAGATAACAAACGAATGTGAAATACTTACAGTGTTTGATAATCAAATTTGTAATTCTGCTTATTTTATGCTGTTCTGTCCTAGGATTGAAAATAAAGACAACTAGTCACAGAGGGACACTTTAAATATTATTGTTTTCACATCTTCACATGAGAGCAAATAGGGAAATCTCCTCGTATGGTATGGTGAATATAACATGGAATTTTTATATGACCAGCTCATGTGCTCATTAATGCTACTGAGACATCCATAAAGGTTTGAAGTGTTTGATAATGTCTATTGAGTAAGTAAACTTGTCTCAAGTCAGGTAGTATGCTATTGGTTCTACTATAGATGATGATTCTTTTTAAAGTTACCCACATAGTAACTCTCTTCTAGGGTGTATTTTGCCTCTAAATGATTATTAGTAACACTCCTTATACTCACGAAATGTTCAACATCATTAAATAGAAAACAATGACTAAGGTCTTAAAGAATGTAGAGCTATTTTTCATGACTTTAACCACATACCCACAGACACTGTACAACAACAAAATTAACATTTTCCAAATCTCGTATGCTTTTAGTTCCTGATTATTCCTGTGATTCAAACCACTTTGGTTTTCAGTTTTAGATTATTCTATTTTACATTCAATTACCACTTTAGAAAGTTCATAATTGACTTGAGATCTACCATTTCTTTACTTGTCACGAAACCACTTGTATTAGGTTTGAGGAATTTTGAGATAATTATACAGGAAATTATAAATTATTGGTTATTGTACTTAGATCACTTAAAAAGCATGAAAGATCTTTAAGATCTCACACAGAATTCTATACATATTTCTAACAAAGATCAGTTACAATTTAATTTTCAACTTTTATAAAAAATTCTGGGTTTTTTTTTTTATAGCCATCAACCAGAAGACACAAAATAAAGTTACATTAAAAAAGTAAAAAATTAGCTTGATGTAAATACTCAGACCTCAAGGGTTAACAAGCTAAATCAAGTTTTATAATTTTGTAGTGGTTATTCTGTTATTCTTGTGTTAGATAACTGTATTGTTGGAACACTAAGGCTTTAACATCTGTGCACTTTGGATCACCTTAAGCCAGCTGGTTCCTTTCAAAACTGCTCATCTTTTGTTCTTACTATGTTCTGACCTGGGCCCCTGGCCTTAAGACAGCAATGTGCTTTCTGCAGCCAGGATATCCTCTTCAAGACTGTCAGATAATCTCAAATGATTGATGTGCTAGTCTGGTGCTCTGGTATTTTTCCCTTTAGTAAGACTCCAGTAAATCTACAGCTCATTCTATAAGAATGCTAATTAGATCACTTTTACTAACTTCATGCACATTTTTGTTGTTCTCCTGTATCTTTGGAGGTGAGCTTGAAGTTTATAATACAGTGTGTTTCTAAAATATTTTCTATAATATTACATAGAAATAAAATACATTTCCCACCAAGGGAAATAATTCAAGTGATGGACTCAGTTGACTCTTTTCCTCCTAGAACTGTGCCATGTATCCTTACTATGCTTACTCTTATTTGGAGCCTGCTCTACCCTTTCTGAGGTTATGTCCCTTATTGAGTCATGGTATTCTATCATTCAAAACCAAAGCAGGGCAGAGTCAGGCTCTGTTAGGCTATCAGGCTTACTTCTTTGCTACAGAGCTGTTTTCACATAAAGACAGACCTCTATCAACCTCAGGGCATTAATTCTAAGCCCCTTGCCTTAACACAAATTGTACCAGGTCTCCCAACCTGTTGATTTTGGCTTTGAATTTCATGAATGATTGCCCTTTGGGGGCCTTACATAACTTCCCATTCTGAGGCTAAGAATTGAGTTTCTGGCTTCAAACTTTTGCTTTCATTCTTGACCATATTTGGATTTATCTCCAAATAGGTTACCTCCCTCAGTAAAGTTCAGGTCACTATGGTTTCCAGAACCTGTAATTACCTCAGCAGAACTCCCTGCAGAGAACACATCCAACATTTTCAGCCTGATTCCAGAAGTCAGGCTCAGACTGAGAAATGTCAGGAAGCAAAATGACTGGGTGGATGCTGTCATGTAGCCCTTAAGAACAAAGGCGGTTTCAGAGCAAGATGGGCAAGAAGAAAGAGAGCATTTCAGGGATAAAGAAAAGTAGATAGGAAAATCTGGGCAACTTTAGGGATTTTACAGTATGACTGTGCATAGTACAATCATAAAAATGTTTAGTTCAAGTCATTTAAAAACTGTAATCTACCATATTTACACTAAATTGTTTCCCTACAGATTACTTATTAGTGTCCAGAGAAAAACTGATAACCACAGTAGAGAAATTGGGCACTACTTTGACTGACAGGGTCATCAAAATTAACATCCACATTGAGGGCAGATGGGTATAGTGTGCCTCCTGATGTGACAACCTGAGAAGAGCACATCATCTCTCACTCCACATTTGGCACAGAACGCATAATCTCAATCTACCCATGATGAAACATCATGTAAACCAAAACAAAGAATTCTCTGTTATTAAAACTGGAATTACAGCTTTCATAAATGTGAATGCTATAAAAGCAAAGCAAAGCTTTATAGAAATGCTCCAGATTAAAGGTGATTGAAGAGACTAAATGTAATACCTGATCCTAAGTTGAGTCCTAAAAACAGTCCTGATCCAGTTTTTCTCAAGGAAAAACAACAGTATAAAGGATATCATTGGGTTAACTAATGAAATTGGAATACAGATGAAGAATTAGAAAAATGCAACAATTTTAAGTCTACTTGTATGTAAGACAATATATTTATTTTTAGGAAACAGGTATTGAAGAATTTAGGGGTGAGATGCTGGACCATGCTACTACTTTACAAAAGGTTCAGAAAAAATGTGTTGTGCATGCATACACACACACACACACACACATATACATAAGATATGCATATATGCATATGCATATACACACACACAAACACACATATATATTCAGAGAGATAAGAGAGAATGAGTAAGCACAATTATCTAGTAATGCAGATGTAGCAAATGTCAGCAATCGGTGAATGAGGGTAGAAAATATATAGATACATGAACATTCTAGTATCATTTTTAATTACGCTACTTTTCTGCAAGTTTGAAATAACTGCACAACGAGGAAATAAAAACTTCTGGCCAGGCATGGTGGCTCACATCTGTAATCCCAGCACTTTGGGAGGCTGAGATGAGAGGATTGCTTAAGGCCAGGAGTTCAAGACCAGCCTGGGACACATGGTGAAACTCCCATCTTTAAAAAAAATACAAAAATTAGCTGGATGTGGTGGTGTGAGCCTGTAGTCACTCTTACTTGGAAGGGTGAGGTGGAAGAATCACCTGAGCCAAGGAGGTTGAGGCTGCAGTCAGCTATGATGCTGCCACTGCATAAATAAATAAACAAAACCTCTAGAATATCAACAGCTTCTATGATCTACCACAAAAAAAGCATGTGAGGTGATGGATATGCTAATCAGCTAGATTTAATCATCCCACCATGTAAACATATGGCAAAATATCACATTGTATCTCATAAATACATGGATATGTTAATTGGCTTGATTTAATCATTCCACAATGTAAATGTATAGCAAAATATCACACTGTATCTCATAAATATATACAAATTTTATTTGCCAACCAAAAATAAAATAAAATAAAATAACCCTCCCAAAACAAGTAAAACAAAACAATTGTTAGGTATAGGGAGATGTGGGCAGGGGTATGCCTGAGGAAGGCAGGGGAATTTTTACAGTAACAGAAATCTCTTAATTTAAGTGCCTGGTGGCTAAAAAGAAAAATAAAGTACTTGGATAACCCACAACTGTCAAGACAATTCCTACTGAAATGAGATGATACCTACACCCAAAGAAGATTCTTTCTTCTTTATATGCCATAAACATGTAGGAGTTGAGATAGTTTGTATTTTTTTTTGTATTTTTGTGCCTCCTAGTTATTTGTACTTCTACACACTAAATATAATGAATGTAATTTGAATGTAACAATAGGAGCATCAACACTATGAAGACAGCAAATATATGCTTATCTGAAAGTTAGCAGATAAAGAAGTACTGCCAAGATAAACAAGCCGAGAGTGAGAACGGACATTCAAAGTACATTATTGTGTTACTGGAACATCTGGTGCTAACACTGTCAAGTTTACATATGTTCTCAAATGCTTATTTATGTAACAATCAAATGGTAAGCATTCCAGCTGCACTTGTAAACTTTTTATGAACTGAAGTCATATGCACAAGCTCAGCTTAATACACTTCAGAGGGAGGAGCATGAGGAAACTAGGAACTCTCACAACTGAAGTCTGATTGCGGTGCAGCCTTCTGGCGGTGTTATGGACCACTATCTGGTGTGAGAGCTAAGCTTCTGGCTCCTATAAGATTCATTCCATTCTAGCAGCTAGAATCAGACATGCCTAACCAATGGGTCAAACATATTTTGGCAGTTACATTTTTAGATATAATATACTCAGCAAAGAAAATGATATCAGGAAAAGAAAACAGAGCAAAGGACATGATGAAGTAGTTCATTAAGAAAAAGAATATTTAATATTCAAGTGAAAAAAATATTTTCCTCAACCCATCCTAGAGCTAGAACAGGTAGAATAACTGTGGCAATGCATAAATTAGAAAAGACAGCATAAAAAGAGGAGGCACATTTGTATGATGATTATTGCATATTACACCTAATGAAAATTAGTTGTGTGAAACTTGCCTTCTTAAAGACAGAATTAATAGTAACTGCCTTAAACCCATTTTAAAGAGCAAAAAGGCACAAACAGAGTAAAACAAGTATTTCATGCTCTGTTTTTCTCCTCTACTAACAAAAGGAAGTAGATGAACCTATTTTCCTCAAAGTTTGCCAATCATTTCTTTGATGAAATTTCTAGATTATGAAATGTTGCAAAATGGAACTAATTCATTAAGCTGTCTATTTTGTGAACAGTAGATCTTAAAAGTTATTCCTCTCAGGCTGAGGTTAAAAGGACATATGTCTTGGTAAAAATAAAAATTCCTTCCACTTTTATCTGACTGGCACAATTCTGAAAGTTATCTTTAGAATTAATCAGATGTTTCAGAGTGACGTGTTGATCTTGATGTGTGAATATCTATAATCAGTGGGATCCTCCTGTGTGCACTTCTTAGCTGTCAGTAGCACTTTTCTTAAGCTATGTCCTGAAATCACAAATTTTGGGCCTAGAACTCATGCATCAGCACCACTCAATTGTGCAGCCAAGACTGAGGACATCACGTAGAACAAGTATGGACATTCTTTAGGGATGGTGGGATTCGTTTCACAAAAATGGCATTTTACCAAAATTACTGAAGCACTAGGCGTTCCCATGCTGTCCTCTAACCAGGCTCTGGAAATTTAAGGATTATGGTTATAACAGTTTAACTCTTCAAACTCCACATTTTCATACATCTTTAAAAAGGACCAATAAGGGAGTGTTCTAGGGTAGGCAGCCCAGCCTTGCATGCCCTATGGCTTCTCCCATTTTAGCTGAGGAATAGTGGGGTAAGAAAAATGGATCTTTTTTTCACTTTTTACAGGTTACAAAAAAAGTAGCAATATTTGCCTAAAAAACTACACTGCAATTATGAGTGTGAAGAAGGGGTTAGGATGTAGGTGGAAGCTTAAATCATAAACAGGACAGGACATAAAAACCTTATATGAATGCCTTTTAGAGGTGTTCAAAACAATATGTCATATATATATATAAATTTCTGTGTATTTGTATTAGCTGATACAATAACCTGAAGTTCAGCTTTAAAAAGAATGACTATTACTAATATTAACTTCTAATTACTAATATTACCTTCTTTAACTCTCACTGTTCTGTTTAGATCACAAATTATACCAAAAGAGGTTGGAGAATTATTGAGCAGAGAATTCAGTTTAAAAGTAGAGGTAAGATATATGAATTACACATAGCCCTCAACAAACATTAGGTGACATATGATTCTGGTAATTATTAATTTAAAAACAACAGGTTTTAAAGGCGATTTACAAGTATTGAAAACAAAAATGCACACCCTCAGATTTCAATCACATCTTGGCAATCGAAGATTGTTTTTTTCTCTACATCACCACAAGTGGTTATATAGTGTCATCTTTGAAAATAAATGGCAGTGTTCTTACTTTTTTTTCTATACAAAAATGTAATTCATAATTATTACAAAAATACTTCTGTTTTCAAATATCAGAGGAATTTGTATATGATAAAGCTAGTTTAAAAATTATTACCAAATAGATGCCCTCCTTATGACTATTAATCCAAGTTTAGAAATTTGTGTTCAATGCTTTGGGACAAGAAAGAAAAAAAAAGACATACAGAGAGAGACAGGAATGGCATTAAGATCTGCTTTAAGTACAGTTATCTGAAATGTTCTCTTGTTTTGACTTATTCCAGAAGGAAAACTTGAAACAATGATTAAATGAGTATAAGTTACAAAGAGGCATATTTTAGCTCAACATAAGGATTTTTAAAATAGAGTTGTCCAACAGAATGGATTGTTTCAGGAAATGATGAGCTCCTTTGCTGAAGATATCCAAATTGAGACCGGATGAGCATATGCCAAGGATGCTGCAGAAAACATTTCTGCACTGTGTGGGAGGTTAGCCAACAGAAGATGATGTCTTAGGTTCCTTCCAACGCTAAATTTTATAATCTTATGACTATCCAAACACGAATAACTACTTTAATGATACAGACTCTGAAGCCTGGTTAAGAAAATGAAAAAGAAAAAAAAAAGAACAGGAAAAACAAACAAACTACTTGGATACCAGGGAAAACAGACTATATGAAGAAGTTTCATCTTTTTTTAAATGCTGAGATAAGGAAAGCTACTATATTTTAAAAGCATATATTTTATGATGCATGCAATTATTTTATAAAATATAGTACAAGCAATTAGGCATGCATTTCCGAAGGATAAATGAGCTGGAGAATAAGAAATTATTTGCTGAATGATTTGTATAATTATTGAATTACACAAAACAAGAGGATAAGAAGGTAGGCAGAAAGCCAGTAAAGGACTGAGCAAGGTTTTTCCATAGTCTCACAGTTCTGTGGAAACAAAAACTGGATTAGGAAAGGAATCCTGATTAAAAACCGCAGGATCTCAACTGAAAATCCAGGTGTCCACATGCTGGAAAGGCAGAGATAAACAAGAGGCAGACTGAGTATGACAAAATCTGTAATTGAGACCCAGAATTAAAATGATCTGCCAACACTCTATTGGCCAAACAGATCCATGGACAGAGGTAACTGTATCCAGAGTCACTATAGCTTAACAAATACAATATTTAGCATTAATAAAGAAAGGAATAACAGACATGACACAAAACAGGACAGGAGCAGGGAAAAACCCCAAACTCACAGGCAACTCACTTATTGAAATCATTTGCTGAGATTAAAAAGAACTGTATTTCCTTCTTTTGCATATAGTTAACTAGTTTTCCCAGTATCACTCATTAAAGAGTCTTTGTCTTTGAAGAAGACAAAAGCTCTTGGTGCCTTTCTCAAAGACAAGTTGGTTCTAAGTGTGTAGATTCATATATGGATTCTCTAGTTTATTCCATTGGTCTATGTGTTTGTTTTTATACTAGTACCATGCAGATTTGGTTACTATAGCTTTGTAGCAAATTTTAAAGTCAGGCTGCGTGCAGTGGTTCACACCTGTAATCTCAGCACTTTGGAAGGCTGAGGTGGGTGGATCACTTGAGATCAGGAGTTTGAGACCAGCGTGACCAACATGGTAAAACCCCATCTCTATTAAAAATACAAAAAAATTAGGCAGATGTGGTGGCGGGTGCCTGTAATCCCAGCTACTCAGAAGACTGAGGCAGGAGAATTGCTTGAACCTAGGAGGCAGAGGTTGCAGTGAGCAGAGATTGCACCACTGCACTCCAGTCTGGGCTACAGAGTGAGACTCAGTTTAAAAAAAATATTTTTTTTGAAATCAGGTAGTGTGATGTCTCTAGCTTTGTTCTTTTGGCTCAGGATTGCTTTGGCCATTTGGAGTCTTTCGTGGTTTTATATACATTTCAGCATTTTTTTTTTCTATTTCTGTGAAGAACATCTTTGGTATTTGGATAGGGACTACATTGAATCTGTAAATTGTTTGGGGAGTAGTGACATTTTAACAATATCAATTCTTCCAGTCCATGATCATGGAATATATCTTTTCTTTTTGGTTTTCTCTTTAATTTCTTTCGTCAGTGTTTTATACTTCTTCTTGTACGGATCTTTCAGTTCTTTGGTTAAACTGACTTCTAGGTTATATATATTATTTGTAGCAATTGTAAATGAGATTGCTTCCTTGATTTTCATCTCAGATTGTTTGTTGTTGGTGCATCTAAACACTACTGATTTTTGTATGTTGATTTTGTATCCTGCAATTATTGAATTCATTTATCAGTTCTAATATTGTTTTTTGGTGGCGTCCTTAGGTTTTTCTGAAAAAAAAAAAAAAAATCGGGTTGTGTATGCACAGGGCTATTCACACACAAAAATTGAATCAAAATTGATTTAAAACTTAAATCTAAGACCTGAAACTATGAAACTACTAGAAGAAAACATTGGAGAAAGGCTCCAGTACATCTGTTTGGGCAAATGTTTTTTTTGTGTAAGACATCAAAAGCACAGGCAACCACAGCAAAAAAGGAGCAATGGGATCACGTCAAGGTAAAAAGCTTTGGCACAGCAAAGGAAACAATCAATAGAATGCAGAGACAACCCACAGAATTGGAGAAAATACTGCAATCTATCCATCATACAAGGAATTAATACCCAGAATATGTAAGGAGCTCAAACAACTCATTAGCAAAATAAAATAAAATAAAAATGAAAAAAGTCAAATTTAAAAAATGGTTAAGAGATCTGAATAGGCATTTCTCAAAAGAAGAGGTACAAATGGTCAACAAATACATGAAAAAATACTCAACATCAGTAATCAGAGAAATGTAGGTTGGTGCAAAAGTATTGTGGTTTTTGCATTGTTGAAATTTGTCATCTGATATTGGAATAAATTTTTAAATAAATGCGGTTATGTTATAAATTATTTTAATGCACATTTCTCTTTTTTTTTGCTAATGACTTATTACTTGGTATTTATTTTAGACTATGGAAATGATGTTAGACAAAAAGCGAATCAGAGTGATTTTCTTATTAGACTTCAAAACTGGTCATAAAGCAGCAGAGACAACTCGAAACATCAACAACACATTTGGTCCAGGAATTGCTAACCAATACCTAGTACAGTGATGGTTTGAGAAGTTTCACAAAGGATACAAGAGCCTTAAAGATGAGGAGCATAGTGGCCAGCCATCGGGAGTTGACAACAACCGAGAGCAATCATTGAAGCTGATCTTCTTACAACTACACGAGAAGTTGCCAAAGAACTCAATGTCATTCTACAGTCATTTGTTATTTGAAGCAAATTGGAAAGGCGAGAAAGCTAGATAAATGGGTGCCTCATCCACCAAGTGAAAATAAAAAAGATCACTGTATTGAAGTGTTGCTTTCTCTTATTCTATGCAACAATAACGAATCATTTCTTGATGGGATTGTGACATGCAACGAAAAGTGGATTTTATACCACAACTGGTGATGGCCATCTTAGTGGATGAACTGAGAAGAAGCTCCAAAGCACTTCCTACAACCAAATTTGCACCAAAAAAAAGGTCACAGTCCCTGTTTGGTGGTCTGCTGCTGGTCTGGTCCACCATAGCTTTCTGAATTCTGGCAAAATGACTACATCTGAGATGTATGCTCAGCAAATTGATGAGATGCACCGAAACCTGCAACACCTGCAGCCACCATTGGTCAACAGAAAGAGCCCAATTCTTCACAACAATGCCCAACCACATATTGCACAACCAACACTTCAAAAGTTGAATGAATTGGACTACAAAGTTTTGCCTCATTTTGCATATTCACCTGACCTCTTGTCAACCAACTACCACTTCTTTAAGCATCTTGACAATGTTATGCAGGGAAAATGCTTCTACAACCAGCAGAATGCAGAAAATGCTTTCCAAGAGTTTGCTGAATCCCAAGCACAAATTCTTACACTATAAGAATAAATAAACATTTCTCATTGGCAAAAATGTGTTGACTGAAATGGTTCCTTGATTAACAAATGGTTTTTTGATTAATAAAGATGTGTTTGAGTACAGTAATGGTTTGAAATTCACAGTCCACAACTGCAATTATTTTTGCACCAATGATATATTATCTCGCCCCAGGTCAAATGGTTTCTGTCAAAAAGACAGGCAGTAACAGATGCTGGTAAGAATGTGGAAAAGGGGAAGCCTCATACACTGTTGGTGGGAATGTAAATCAGTAGAGCGACTATGGAGAACAGTATAGAGGTTTCTCAAGAAACTAAAAATAGAACTACCATATGATCCAGCAATCCCACTACTGGAAGTATATTATTCAGCTGCAAAAAAGACCAAAATCCGTCATTTGCAGCAACATGTATAGAACTGGAAGTCATTACATTAAGTGAAATAAGCCAAGCACAGAAACACAAGTAATGCATGTTCATACTCAAATGTAGCAACTAAAAAAATGGATCTTGTGACGATAGAGAGGAGACTGGTGGTTACCAGATGCCAGGAATGGTAGGGGGAAGGAAGATATGAGGATAAATTAATAGGTACAAATATACAGTTTAATAGAAGAAATAAGACCTAGTATTTGATAAATCAGTAGGGTGCCTACAGTTTACAATAATTTATTGTATACTTCAAAATAGTGAGAAGAGAATTCATGTTTCTAGAATTTTTAAAATAAAGTGATAGATATTCCAAGTACACGGATTTGATCCTTACAAATTATATGAATGTATTATTTACAGGTACCTCAGAACTCAAAACTGTGTACATCTGTTATGTATCAAGAAAAAATGTTTTTAAAAAGAACTGTGATTAATATGTCAAAAATAGATGACAGGATAAAAAATTTATAGATTCCAGAGAGCTGGCTAGAATGTATAAAAAAGAAATAAAAAGCAACCTGGAACAAAAAAAATGTATTCACTCAACCTAAGGACTTAATAGGTAGGTTAAATAGAATACTAGAAGCTAAAGAGACGCTTAGAGATTTAGAAGAAATGCCAGAAGGTATTTAAGCTGAAACCTGGAGACTAAAAAGAATGGAGGTACTGAAAAGATTGTAGCTATCTAGGCCTGGTAAAAAGGTATATCTAATTAGAGTCTCAGAGGGAGCAGAAGAGAAAAAAATAGGACAGAACAACTGAAGTAATAAAGGCAAAGTATTTTCAAAGTGAAAGACATGCAGGCAAAGAAAACCACACCTAGGTATTCACAGTAAAACTGATGAAAACCAAAGACAAAGGACAAAGAAAAAACCACAGAAAAGAGATTAATGGCAAAACTATACATTATCTTCAAAGGTATAGCAATAAGAATTGTGGTGGACTTAATGGAAATAACAAAAGACAGACAATGAAAACATATCTTCGAGACACCAAAAGAGAACTGTCTTTCTAGAATTTTATGCCCAGCAAAAAACTCTCCAGGGCCGGGCACAGTGGCTAAACCCTATAATCCCAGCTCTTCATAAGGCTGAGGCAGGCAGATTGCTTGAGGCAAGGAGTTTGAGACAAGCCTGGGCAACATGGTGAAACCCCATCTTTACAAAAAATTAGCCAGGTGTGGTGGTGTACCTGTAGTCCCAGCCACTTGGGAGGCTGAGGTGGGAGGATCCCTTGAGCCTCAAAGGTAGAGGTTGCAGTAATCTGAGATTTTGCCTCTGCACCACTCCAACCTGGGTGACAGAGAGAGACTCTGTCAAAAAAAAAAAAAAAAAAAAAAAAAAAAGGGGGAAAAAAGAAAGAAAGAGAGAGAAAGAAGGAAAGAGAAAGAACAGAAAGAAAGAAAAAAAGAAAGAAAGAAGGAAAGAAAGAGAAAGAACAGAAAGAAAGAAAGAAAGAAAGAAAGAAAGAAAGAAAGAAAGAGACTCTCCAAACAAGAAGGTAAAATAAAGATGTTTCCAGACTAACAAAGGCATGTAAAATTTTCACCGGCATATTCTAACTAAAATATATACTAACATGAGTTCTGCTGGTCAAAAATAATAATAATAAAAGACTCTAAACGAATATATAGAAATTCAGAAGGAATGAAATATGACAGAAAGAATAAAAATGTGGGTAAATATAAATGGTTATTGATGGTAAACAACAGTAATTATGATGTCTTTTGGGAGCTAAAACATGTAGGACTAAAATGAATAACAACACAAAGGGTGGTAATAAATAAAGTTAAAATATTTTACAGACCTACCATTGTCCAAGAAGTGTAGATATCTGTAAAGTTATATTAGGTTATAATAAGTCCAGGCAATATGTTGTATTCCTTAGCATATGCAGTAAAACACAGCAAATGAATGTATAATTAATAAACCAATAAAGGGGGGAACAGAATAATGAAGAATGCCTAATTAATTTAAATATTGTAAAGAAGAAAAAAAGGAGCATACTACAGGAGAGAGACAGGCAGAAAATAGAGAATAAGTATTAACACAAATATATCAGTAAGTATATTAAAGTAATTGCTCCAATTAAAAGCCAATTATTTTCAAACTGGAATAAAAGTACAACCAGATGTTGCTTAAAAGACATATTCCTTAAATGTAAGGATAGAGAATGGTGGAAGAAGTGAAAAGGCAGAAAAAGATATACTTGGAAATATTAACCAAAAGAAAGTTGATATAGTTATTTTATTATTGAAGTAGAACATGTAGCAAAAGAAAATCCACCAGGAAGAGAAAATAATTCTAAATTTGATTTCACTTATCTTCAAGTACCTAAAGCAAAAACTGACAAAACTTAATTGAGAAAACAAACCCATACAACCACTTCTGTCAGTTACTGATAAAGGAAAGAAAAAATTAGCAAAGGTAAGGAAAATCTAAAGAACGCTTTTAATAAAATTTACTTAATTGACATATATATAACTGCACATAATGATTAAAGAATACATGTTCTTTACAAATGCATATAAATCATTTACCAAAATTGATTGTGTGCTAGGAGATAAAGCAAGCAATTAATTTAAGGAAACTAAAATCAGCCTCAACAAATTTAAAGAAACTAAAATCATATGAAGTACATTCTTTGACCACTATTTAATTAAGCTAGAAATCAATAAATAAAAACAACAAATATCTTTGCTTCATAACCTAAACTAAGACTACAACACAGAAGAACTACTAGAAGTCTTCCACTGCAGAAACTGATCCAGGAATCATTTTCACATTTAAAACTGTACTATAAAATAAATTTTTATTTATTTTCGGTTAATTACCAAAAAATCTGTGTATTATATGTTTGGAATAGCTTTTTCTAGATGAAATCATATATAAATATATTTTATGGGATTTTTACATAGGATTGTAATCAACGTCTTGCATTTTGAAGTTGTCAGTATACATACTTGAGATCACGAATACATTTTCATTTATAAACTTTGTCATTGAAAATAGCCAATTGGTCAACTTACTTCAAATACTTAGTTGCCACAAAAACAAAAAAACCTCAAATAAGTCTAACCTTCATAGACTAACTATACTGTCCAGCGCCAGCAGGTGCCTAGTAAGAAATACTCTGAATCTGCAGGATTGTTTTAGATGGACACAAACCATCCCCAGTCTTTAGGTCACTCTGGTGAACAAGGCAATGTACTGAGAAAAGTACTTCTTCTGGCAACATGGTTTCTAGGTATACACTCTGAAAAATAAACCGAACATAAAAGAGAAAGGTAAAATAAAAAAAACCTCAAGGTAATGAATGTGAAAGGCTCTTCCCTCAAATCTTAAGATAATATGTATCCTTAATGTAGATGCTGGAAAACTTTTTTTTTAAATCTTAAGATTATATTGTCTGGTTCAAGGTGATCAACTGAACTTATGTCTCATCTCTTTCCAAATTCTCCTGAAATGACAGTAGAAAGTAAATCTAAAAATATATTCTTAGAGGCTGAGTGTGGTGGCTCACACCTGTAATCCCAGCAATCTGGGAGGTTGAGGCAGATGGATCACCTGAGGCCAGGAGTTCAAGACCAGGCTGGCCGACATGGAGAAACCCCATCTCTACTAAAAATACAAAAATTAGTCAGGCCTGTTAGTGCATGCCTATAATCCCAGTTACTCAGGAGGCTGAGGCACAAGAATAGCTTGAATATGGGAGGTAGAGGTTGTAGTGAGCCAAGATCAGCCACTGTACTCCAGCCTGGGTGACAGAGTGAGACTCCATTTCAAGAAATACACACACACACACACTATACAACAAAAATATACTTTTAGAAATGCTGCAAAGTTAGAGGCGTGCTACCAACATACAAGAACAGTAAGGAATTTCTGGAAAATATAAAACCTGATTGGTAAAGAAAGACTGAAAAAGAATTACAAGGCTGAGAATTTGCAAAACCCAAAAAGGAAAAGAAAGAACATAAAGCATGACAAATTCTTATACTCTTTTTGTGTTTGCTGTTTTACAAGGAGCTATGTGAAAATTAGTCTGTCCAACCTTTCCAATCACTAAACTGATCTGTAGTTTCTTCTTTCTACTTTTCAGCCCAATTACTGATTTTTAAAAAATCACTAATTATTTCATTTTCACAGCTTTTTTTCCCAGATATATTGTTTGCCTGAGTGTCACTAAAAATATTAAGTAAAATAATTTTGAAATTTCATTTATTCCCCAACTTAATTTTGCTTTCCCAAAGGATACATTATTTTGTTTGTTAGTTTGATGCCTCTTTGTCTGGTTCTTACATTGTTAGCTGGAATATATTTCAAACGAAAATGTTCACCTGGCTCCAAGGGTATAGACGTAGAATATGGATTCTGGATACACTGTCAGCCTGGCTTGTAGGGGCTGGGTATCTTTTGCATATATATGCTTCCTTCTCTTTTGGGGCCTATAAGTCAGGGGAGATTCTACCCAATCGAAGGCTCCTTTGGGAATCTCCCACATCAGATTTAGATTTCTGTATTTGTGGTTTTATCCCAAATATAAGAAAGTCAACTGCTTTTGCAAGCAGAGTGCTGGTGCAATTGTTTTACTACCCTATAATTAAATAGCTGGCTATCCAGATGTAGCCTATTCCTTCTAGTTCCCTGCAGTCTTTAATCCTGGGCTTATTTTCATGGCTCCTTTTGTTTTGCAGCATCTTTTCCTTCTCTATGGAGCTGCAGAGTCAACTTCGTTGTAACTGGCCATCCACCTTATCCTATTTCTTTTATACCTTCCAAAAACTCACACTGCTGATGGCACTTTTTCCTGCTTTCTAAAGTTGCTAAGTTTTATTATTATTTTATATTTCTTCTGTCATTTCAATGGAATTTTGGTAGGGAGAAAAAAATAAAATCTTTCAAAATATTCAGTCAGTTTTCTGAACCCCGACCTTTTCTCTGAAGGGTCTCCCTAAATTCCATGGGTATGGGTGGAGTCAGCTGGTCATCAGAAATGCAAAAGTCTGAACAAAAAACCTCAAAAGGCCAATCTTAGGTTCTTTAATTGTGATGTCATCTACAAGAGCAACTGGGGAAATCACAAATCTTGTGACCTCTGGCCCCATGATGACCTCTGAGCAGTAAAGGGTTATAGAAACTGTGCCTACATTTTAGCAGAGTTCAGTTTCTTTCCATAATCCTAATTGTGTGGTCTTTCATTAGTTTCACAAACGCAGTTTAGCTTTGGAGAGGGCTACCACCACCCTTTGCTTTAAGGTTAAACTACAAACTAAATTCCTTCCATGGTTAGTTTGCCCTATGCCAAGGAAAGAGTGAAGACAGCTAGCTTGTAAGGCTAGAAGCAAGATGGAGTCAACTATGTCATATTTCTCTTACTGTCACAATTTTGCAAAGGTGGTTTCAAAAGAGGCCAGGCACAACAGAATATATAGGAGTAAATATCAAATATTTTCATCTATATAGAGTTCACAAACAAACAAAACTAATCATCTGTGGTGTTAACTATGAGAACTGCGGTTACTTTCTGCAAAGAGGGGAGCAATAGTGACTACGAAGGGCACAAAGCAGAAGGGAAGGCTTCTGTCGTTTTGATAATGTTTTATTTCTTGACTTGGGTAATAATAACACAGGTGTAATCACTTTGTAAAAATTCATTAAGCTGTATTCTTGATTTGTGCTCTTTTCTCTGTGGTAATACTTCAATAAGAAGGTAAGCAAAAAAGCAGTTTTATAGATTTTCAAAAAGAGGTCCTCCCAGTATTATTTCATTCATCTAGAGATAACCACGAATAGACACATTTCTTCCCACTTCTCAATTTGTACTGCCACTGTAATTGTCTCATGGGTTCATCCTGCCCACTGCACAGACAAAATCAATTCACTGAGACTTTGGCTTGCAGTAGAGAAAGAGTTTAATTGATGGGAGCCTGGTCCACCCAGGTGAACTCAAGTTATCACTCAAATAAGTCTCCCCAAAGACTCACAGGTTAGGGTTTTTATGGAGAGTTTAGTGGGCACGGGGGCTAGGAAATGAGTATTGCTGATTGGTTGGGGATGAAATCAAAGCCTCATGGAAAACAGTTCCCATTCGCTGAGTCTACCTCTAGGTGGGGCTGCAGGACCAGCTGAGTCATGAGTCATGGGTCCAGGTGGGGACAGTCTGAAAAATATCTTAAAAACCAAGCTTAGCTTCTACATAGTGATGTTATCTATAGGAATAATTGGGAAAGTCACAAATCTTGTGACTTCTGGCCACATGAATCTTGATCAGTAAGGGATTATAGACACCATGGCTACATTTTAGCCATATTGAAGCCCTTCCCATACTCCTATTCTTACTTACAAGGGAGGTTTTTGGTCTCTGAGCAAGGAGAGGGTTAGATTAGGGAGGGACTATTATCATACTTGATTTAAACTATAAACTAAATTCCTCCCAAAGTTAGCTTGGTCTTTGCCTAGGAATGACTAAGGACGGCTTGGCGGTCAGAAGCAAAATGGAGTCAACTATGTTAGATTTATTTTACTATCATAATTCTGCAAAGGCAGCTTCACAACCATTTTCTAATAATTTTTGGTCATGTCATATATATTATTTACAATTTCCTTTCCTTGTCCTTTCTGTATCACTACATTTCTCTTTTACTTTGGAGTTGTAGAGTATAACCCTGATAGCATCTAAGAAGTTTTGGGTGTGAGTTTTAATCTGAATAAACATGTATTTTTAAAACTAAGGACACTTTCCTTTTTTCTTTTTGCAATAAACATCTGTACAGTTTTATTTCAGTATTTTACAAAGTGTTGTCAGGGGAATACCTGTTAAAAATACAAATCCTTGGCCCTTCATCAGTCCTGCTGAATTAGATTCTTTGGGAGTAGAGGCAGTGTTATTTTCATTTTGTGTTGATCTCCTAGGCAGGTCTATGATTATTAAAGTTAGAGAAACATTGCTAATCCTATCTCAGAATTAAATCTGATTATTAGAAAACTATATACTGAGACCTCATTAATTTCCTAGAGAATTGCCTTCATGGCATAATAATTTACTATTTTTTGTTATTATTTTTTTTTGCATCTAGGATATTTTTCTTTATTTTTTTATTTTTTATTTTATTTATTTTTTTAATTGCATTTTAGGTTTTGGGGTACATGTGAAGAACATGCAAGATTGTTGCATAGGTACACACGTGGCAGTGTGATTTGCTGCCTTCCTCCACTTCACTTATATCTGGCATTTCTCCCCATGCTCTCTCTCCCCAACTCCCCACCCCCCACTGTCCCTCCTCTATTTCCCCCAACAGACCCTAGTGTGTAGTGCTCCCCTCCCTGTGTCCATCTGTTCTCGTTGTTCAACACCCGTCTGACACTTTCTTCTATTTTCAAAAATTATTTCTCTACTACCAGATATTTATGTCCTATTTATTTGAAAGTATGATCTCCTTAAATTTTCCTCTATATCTCTTAATTTTTCTCCCATGTTTTCCAAACTGTTCTGTATTTTGGGACATTTCGTGGATTAGTAGGGAACTACTAGATTGTCAACTTGTTCTTATATTCTGAACTCTTTTATATGCCTGTGAACATCATGTTTATCTCAGGTTAGACCTACTTGATTGAAGGAATCCCCCCCAAAAATAGGAAAATTCTCTTCAGTTTTCAGAAGGAACTTAATGCCTTTGAACAGAATTTTTAACATTTTCATTCAAATATTATGTTATTTAAACAACAAATGAAAGAATAAAAGAAAAATAATGAAGACAATGCTCACGATGACTTTGAGATGGGTTTTAATCCTTTACTTCTCAAGTCTTATATGGTGGAGACATAAAGTAATTATGTCAAATTCTGAACATGGCATTAAAAAACTCTAAGGATGATGTTATTAAGGTATAAGAGGCTTTAGACATCACTTTTCTATGAATGTCTTTAAGTCAGCTTTCTTATAGAAAATTTTGGTTTTATGTCTGGCTTTACACATTTTTGGTTTTGTTTCAATGAACATATTTATGGGACTACAGCCAAGAGAGTGTGCCATTTGGGGAAGGAGGAGAAAACATTTTGTTTCCTTTTTTTTTTCTTAAAGTATTTTTATTTACAGAGTGAACACAGGATGCCATCAAACTTCAAAATCTGAACAGTGATGACTTTGTCAATATCACTTTGCTTCCAAAGTCAGTGGCTTTCCAAAACAGTGCAGTTGCCAGCTGACCTTTTTAGTTACTGCCACATTTAGATACTTTAATAAAAGCCTATTGTTCACTTTGTGCTGTATCATTTCATCTTTATGTATTGTTTGCCCAAGGAGAATTCATTTAAAAGTAAGGATTGATGTTCTAAAGTTATTCTACCATCAAATTGCTTTAATAGTACTGGGAATTATTTTCACAATTATGAATAAAACAACTAAATGCAGCACAAGAATTCATCCAATATATATTTGCTAAGCATCAGTACTGACGAACCATTGCCATCAGAATTCTGTCAGAAATAATTTTAAAACCTTTGACAAATTTCTACACTTAAATTTCTCATTTAAAATTTCATAGCTAAATAGCTTGAGAAAAGTACATAATATATAATCCTTCAATAACAGAGTTATAATATAATATAATAATAAATGCATCAAAGCCAGTGTGCTTGAGTGTATCTCACCACTGGCTTGCTACGTAAATTTGACCTGGTTAATTTCTAGATGCTTTGGCTTCATCATCTGTAAAATGAGGATAATAACAGTACATAAATTAGGGTTGTAGTGAGGATAAATGAGTTAATACAGTGCCTGGAATACAGTAACATCAAACAAAATTTAGCTGATTCCTCATCCTTTATAATGGGGGACAATAGAGCAATAGAGAGTATCTGAACATGCTCTATCAGTAGAGATATAAATGTATTGCATAAAGTCATAAGGCATCTTTCAAAAGAATTACAAATAGAAATTGCTAACTGTAGGAGTAGGAGGACTGGGAGGGAAAGATAGACCCTATTTTTCTTAAACTCAACAAAAATTATGATAAAGAATATAATACAGATAAGTGCCTCAGTTACTTAGATACAAAACAGCTCCTTCCTTCCACTGTGCCTTATAATGTTGTTACTTATGTTGTTTTCAGTCTTTTCAAGCAGTTCCCTTTATGGCTTCTAACATTTCCTCTCCCCTGTTTCCCAAAGACAGCTCTTATGTTTGGAGCCTGCACTCAAGACCAGGAGATAAAACACTATCACTGAAACTGAGAACACACATTGCAGATAGCAGGAATCAGGAATCAAGGTGTTTATCCATAAATATAAACTGATAGTCAATAATTACCAAAACTGAAAGAAAACGAATACAGGTATAAAAAAGAGGCATGAGGCATCGAACTCAACAAACACAAAATTTTTACCTTTTAGGAAATTGGATTAATATGGAAAACAAAATAAAATTATTATAATTAGCATCAGATAAATTAGGGAAGATGTGTCCGTCTAAACAAACTTGCTGCTGTGAAAGTGAAATAATTATAAGTTTAAATAAAACAAAATCTTAGTACTTTGGGTGAACAGCCAAGAGAACAGATACAAACATCAGCTTATTCTGCTGGAACATAGAGCTAAAGAAATTTTACATAACCCAGTGCAAAAATCACAAAAAGATGGGAAAAAATACAGGAGTTTGTTACATTTAGTGCCCTTGATTTCACTTTTTTGGATTTGAAGGTTCCTTAGCATCACATGCAATTGAGCATTTACTGTTCAGATTTTGAAGTTTGACATTTTCCCCTAAGTGGTTTATATGTTTAATACATTTCTAATCTAAATTCCAGCTGGGTTTTCTTTTTTTGGTTGAAATTGACAAACTGAATTTAAAGTGTTCATGAACATGCAAAGGGTTAAAAAAATACCAAGATAATTCTAACAAACAAAGCTGGATGATTTATTCTATTAAATAACAAGACTTACTTAAAAGCTACTATAATTCAGACATTGTGGTACTAGAACAAAAATAGACAAACAGACAAACAGGAACAGATCAAAGAGTGTAGAAAAGGGACATAGTTGTATGAATATCGAATTTATGAGAAAGGTAACACTGCAGAGTCCTGGAGAAAGAACTATCCTTTGCATCAATCGTGCTGATTCCATTGTATGTACGTGTGGGAAACATAAAATCTAAACCTAGCCTCACTCCATACACAAAAATCAACTGGGGGTGGAGGAGGGAGGAAACTGTAGAACTAAATTTGGAATGTAAACAATAAACTTTCTAGAAGATATCATAATATTTCTTCATGGCCTTAAACTTGTAAATGTTTTCTTAAACCGGACATTGAAAGCACTAATCATAAGGGAAAAATAATAAACTGTATTGCACTAAATTGACAAATTCTGCTCATAAAAGATACCATTAAGACAGTGAAAAGTCAAACAATGGAAAGGGAAAAGATATTTGCAACAAAAATTTTTGACAAAGGTCTCATATCTAGAATATATAAAGAAATAATGTAAATCAACAAAAAGGACAGATAACAGAAAAGAAAAATAGACAAGACACTTAAACAGGCACTTTACAAAGAGGGTGTCAAAATTGCTGATAAATATATGGAAAGAAGTTCAATCTCATTAGTAATTAGGGAAATGAAAATTAATATCAACACAAGATACCACAATATACTGATCAGAATAGACAAAATTTTAAAAACCGCAAGAGTACCAACTGTTGACAAGGATGTGGAACAAAAACAATCCACTGCTGATGGAAGTGGAAATTGGCATTATGAGTTTAGAAAATTGTCAAGTGTTTTCTGAACTTGAACATGTGTAAACTTACTCTATGTCTTGCCTTTACTTTTTTATTGTATTATCTCCTCTAACATTGAATTTTTCATGTCCACACATAAAAATAGCATAAACATATCATAATTTTTCTTGAAAACCATCAAAACTGATTTCTATTTGTCAAATACAAAATATAACTACCTATTAAAGCTCAATTGTCTTTGAAAATTTTGTATATGGAAATACTAAGTTACATACATAATTAATAAATCATTTTTTTTACGTTTAGTTTCTTTTAAAATTAGCCAAATAATCCTTTAAAATTTAAAAATAATTTTTTTTAAGAGACAGGGTCTTTCTCTCTGTCGCATGGGATGGATGCAGAGGTGCAAACTCGATTCACTGCAGCCTCAACCTCCTGGTTCAAGCGATCCTCTTACCTCAGCCTCCTGAGGGACCACAGGCATGCAACACCATGCCCAGCTAATTAACAATTTTTTTTTTGTAGATATGGGATCTTGCTATATTGCCCAGACTGGTCTCAAACTTCTGGGTTCAAGCAACCCTCCTACCTTAGCCTCCCAAAGTTCTGTGATTACGAGCATGAGCCCCATGCCTGGCATGCAAGTAGTCTTGTAAGTGACAAAATACTTGTGTTTTATGTAGTATTCAATAAATACTAAGTTCCTTCAGGATGTCAGAATTTTTACATCTCTGTCCCTACTTCACTAAGAACCTACATTCTAGCTGAGGATCACAGACAGTAAGAAAAACTAAAGTAAAATATATCCCATGTTAGACAGGGATGAGTGTAAAGAGACATTTCAGGCAAGGAACCAGCAGAAGAAGTATTAGAGTGAGTGTGTGGCATTCATTGCCAGGAAAGACCTTGCTGAGAAGGTGACATGTAAGAGGCATGAAGAAGTGAGCCATGCCAGTATTTGGGAGAAGAACTACAAGTGCAAAGGCCCTATAAAATGTCCCAAATTTCCATATAAGGAAGCTGCCTTAATCATTCAAATCTTGTATTCTGCAATCTATACTGGTTACATTATGTGTAATATTGCAAGTTTTTGCAGCAATTAAACATTTTAGTTTTTGCTTAGCAGTTGTAGTTTGTAAATGCTTCCTAAATTTGACTTTCTATAATCCAATATAATCTTTCTACTCCAAAAGTACCAACTAAAATTTCTAGAAAAGGTTCTTTAAACAATAGTGAGTGTGTGAAGTGAAAGGAGACATGTTGCAGTCCCACCTTTGCTGCTCACTTGTTTTGAGACTTTGGTCTCTAACTTCTCTAGGCCTTGGTTTCCTCATCTAGGAAATAAGACAGCTGGATTGATTCAGGGGTTTTAAGCCCATGCTTTGTTAGATAAATGGAGGATTTTGAGTAACTTTAGACTGATCAGCCTCTCTATAGTTTGACTCTCTACCTCACCATATCAAAACTTACCAATTGTACCATCAAATACATTGCAAACCCACCAGCTATAACAGCTTAATGCTATATCTGTACGTTGTTTATTTAAACTCCTCTACAATGTAAGAGCTTTTCTGTTTAGTTCTCTAATCTTCACTGCAACATGAAACATCAAAATATCCATGCACTTGGACAAAGTTAGGAAAACTAAATTAATGAGCTCCAAATTTCCTCATTGTGACAAGGTACAGGCTATCATAGCTGGGCAGAAATATACTCAGGACAGTTCATAAGCAGCTGCCTTTTTATGTAGCGAGGGAGGTAAGGTGGTTCAAAGAGTCTTCATGGAATAAAAGTACAATTTTATCAACAGTCCATAAAACTTTTTTTTTCCAACAGAAAATCTCAATCTTAATCTATAACACAAATTGAAAATAAATTGTAAGCTCTTTAAAGGTAGGACGTATTTCTTAGTTTTCTTTGTATCTCAATGGTACAACATAGTACCGTGCATAATACATGCTCAATATATGCTTACAAGTTGACTTATCTTAATAATTTTCTGCTTTCTTTTTTGCCACTATTTTCAGGTCCTTTGTGTCATCATACTCTGTCTTGCTCCTAAGCTTTAAAATGATATTAATTATCCCTAACAGGCAACATTTTTCTCCTTCTTTCTGCCATCTTCACCTGGTAACCCCTTTGACACGTGGAATGCAAAAATCTGAATTAGGGGTATTTCTTTTTCTTTCCCTTTCTCTCTCTCTCTCCCCCCACCCCCCCCCACTTTGCATAATTACATGTATTTTCCCTGCTAGATTCTAAATGTTGTGAATACAGAAAATGTCTATTTTATTCTCTGTAACAAATCCAGCAACTAGCATAGTACTTGACACGGAGCAGGTGCTTATAAAGTATTGCTAAATAAATGTTATGGAAAGATTGGATATGGCTGACCAAAAGAAGAAAAGTTGATAAGACAACAAGGTGCTAAGAGGAAATAAAGACTCAAATTATTTATCAAGGAAGAAAATGTAAAGTTATATAAAACTAAAGAAGAATGCTTGTAAGTCACAATTTTTAATACTGAGATTTTTTTAGTGAATTGTTCCAAATAGGTAGGAAAACAATGTCATTAGTCCAAACAAAATATTTCCTTTAGGGTCAGTGTATTAGTCTGTTTTCATGCTGCTGATAAAGACATACCCGAGACTGGGCAATTTACAAAAGAAAGAAATAAAGAGGTTTAATTAGATTTACAGTTCCAAGTGGCTGTGGAAGCTTCTGAATAATGGCAGAAGGCAAGGAAGAGCAAATCACATCTTACATGGATGGCGGCAAGTGAAGAGAGAATGAGGAAGATGCAAAAGTGGAAACCCTGATAAAGCCATCAGATCTCATAAGCCTTATTCACTACCACAAGAACAGTATGGGGGAAACTGCCCCCATGATTCTCCCACTGGGCCCCTGCCACAACATGTGGGAATTATGGGAGTACAATTCAAGATGAGATTTGGGGGGAGGCACAGAGGCGAACCATATCAGTCAGTAAAATATATTAGAAAATACAGACTCATGGTTACTGAGGTACACTTAACCATAGTAATCTATAATACCAGATAATTATAATATATATTAGCTATTATTAACACTCAGAATGTATTGATTTCTAAGATTATTATACATAAATGCCTTCTGGTAATAGCAGATAGCATTTGTATATATATAGAATGCGGAGAAATAAAGTTGTAAATGAGTGGTGTCAGTTTTCAATAAATTAATAAAAGACAAGCATTCTCCATAAAGTATCTGCATTGAGGCAACTTATTTTCATTTTAATATTTTTAAGAAGTAATAATTCTAATATTATTTCATTTTAATGTTATTAGAATTTGTGAAATTCTAAATACCTGAATTTCTAAATTGAGATTTCTAAATTCCTTTGATAAAATTTATCTTCTTTGGGGGTAACTAAATCAATTAACCTTGCAAAGGGAAGGTTAAAAAGACTTCTGTATGTTATATCCTCCCAGGATGAAAGAGAACAAGCAGAGAAGCCTGAGTGAACTGCTGGTAGGGTTCAAGGAAAGGCTTGTACAAGCAGATGATCAGTTCTGTTCCTGCTAAAATTTGGCAAAGAAATACATTGTGGTTTCTTCAGATGACAGCATCGTAATTCACCTAGCTCTCCCCTACCTTTTCACAAAAAGGCCAAAACCCCACAGGAAATGGGAGCACTGACATTTTCTACCCAGGATCAAAAACTACTTGCCAGAAATTGAAAACAATATAGCTAAAACAGTAAATACACAGTAATGTGTTGAAAGAAATAGGCTGAACTGATCAGTGACACAATCCATCATTTCTATTTTAACTTCTGATGGATAGAAAGGTAATATACACACACACACACACACACACACACACACACACACACGTACATATGTGTTTGGATTGGCAGATTTCCATGAAATATAATGAAAACCAAACAAATATTAGAGAATCTTTTTGCATCAATTTACAGATTATGCCCCAAAGATTTACACTAAACACTGTTTTAATGACAAGTTTGTTTAAATATTTCTAGTTGATTTCCAGGCAGTTAAAAGCTAGCTTAAGGGCCATCTAGAAGGCATGATTTCTTTGCTTTCTACAAAATGCTAAAGCTTCTTTATCATTCCACATTCAGCCATGAACTCAGCTGCACAAGCCAAATGTAAAGATTTTATGGGCCAATCTATCATGTGAATTCGTGAACAAGAATACAGGCCTACTCATGCAGACACTAAGGGTGATTTCCATTTTTATGAATGAAAAAGAACCCTGCATAAACCTTCTTTATTTAAAGTTTTAAATGAAGAAAGATGCAAAACAAAATGGAAGCATTTTGCTTTAAATGTCAGTATCTTGTAAGAGGGGCAAAGTAAGGAATCTGGCTCACATGATTCCCAAGACAGCAATATCTCCTTTGCATTAAGTACATAAATGAGATTTATGGCCACTGACCTAATCTTAGATGCCAAAACGTACAGCAGGAACAGCTTTCTGAAAAACTTAATTTAAAATTATGGTGTTAACAAAAGCACTCTAGGAAGCAGACAACCTACCCAGCGTACATACACATATGCATCTAAGACCTGACTATAGAAAGGAGCATGGTTATTTGCATAAAGCTTTTGAATACATTTCTGACACACTTCATATCCACAGGTTTTACTTTTTCTCTGTACAACCTTGATGCTTTTGAATTTATAAATAAATACATATCACCAGACAATGTTAATCATTAAATATCATTTAATGCCACACATTTATAGATTCAGGTTTTGGGAAGGAGAAAAATAAATAAACCTGTTAATTTATTTTCTGATTTTTAAAGGTGGTTTTCTTACTTACTAAATGCTAACTAAATCAGCACCTTGGAGAAAAGAAAAGGCTTAAGCAGCTGCATGTAACATGCTTTCTCCAGTGAATGAGAGAAACGAGGCTCAGATGCTGCTAGTTCACTGGTAACTGCTGGGAGGTTTTCTTGAATACACTGGTTTTTGACCTTGAAGAGTAAGACAGTACAAAGAAAACAGTAAATGAAACCTATAATGACAGATGTCAAATAAACACTGTCCTAATATAGTTCTATAAAACAGAATTCCTGGAAAAAATAACATCCTGCAAAATGAAATGTCAAGTTAAGGAAATATGGTCCTTTATCACTGCGTTTTAACAAGTGAGCTATGCATATTAGAGAATGCAAACATACAGTAACAAATGCTCTTTAAATGATCTCAAAGTTCAAGAGTTTCTACTTTAAATATAGATTTGAAGCATTTAAATGTACATTTCAGGTATACATAAATCTATCATCTCTCTGAAACAGATAAATCATGCTACTACATAACATGTACATAGGACTAAGAAAATATTTACAGTGCCATTAATAATTTGAAATTAAAATGCAGGATTCAAAAGAACACTGGGTGTCATAAGTTATTGAAATATTTACTTCTAAATTCCTATATTTGTTTGGGTTGTCCCAAAAGAAAGTCTAACATTCAAAGGTAGATGTTGGTAATTTTTTTGTAATATGAATCCCAGGAAGCAGAATGAGGAGAATGAAACAGGGAAGGAAAAGTCAATAATGCTATTGAGTTGTTTAATGATCTGTGCAGCCAAGGATCAATTCTACTGGGGATTTTCTGAGGAACTCTGTAGAATGTGCCCTAAAATTGTTCCTCTGAAGGATGTCAGGCTGGTGCCTTTATTCTCAATATCCTGTCTGGTCTCCCTTACTGAGGGTTGTTGCAGGTGGTGGCAAGTCCCTCACCCTTCCAGTCTTCCCTGATGCAAGAGCTGAATGAGCACCTCTGGCTTCAGAGAAAGCCCTGAGGCAGAAGGATGGAGAAATGCACGGCTGGAGCTTTTGGTAGAGCATTGTCAGTGTGCCCCAAACTGTTTGGCACCACTGTAGCTACGACCAGAGATAGGACAACAGCATATGATGGGAGTACCAAAATCCTGTGCGCCAGATGCCAAGTTAGCTACAAAAATTTTCACTCTATTACTTTGAATCAGCTCCTAGGATGGAAATTCATAAGACACTTCATAAAGTTTTGTATTCTATTGTTAAATTTTAAAATATCAGAAAATAATTTATAAAAATAATTCACATGTTCATATAACCAATACAATTTCATTTCTAATTGACATATTTTTGATGAGAGTGAGTGTGGGTTTTCAGAAGAAATTAATGAAAAAACTAGGCAAAGGATAAATTTGAAAGTTAAAAAAGGAGCCAATGATGCTAAAGGAGAGAAAGAGTATTTATGATAGCCAATTTTCACATTGTGTCTGTACTACAAAATGATTTAAATAGACAGTAATATAATTTGATCAGTTCTATGCCTTTTTATCTCAATAAAGAACAATCTGGCTTGGATTAATTTCACATTTCTCAACTGGTTGTTTCAGCATCATGAACACATTGTCTTAATCGTACTTTTTAAAAGGTCATGTATCATAACAGTTAAAATTGCTCAGGCCTTAGGGTCACATGCTTATGTTTGAATTCCCATTCTACAACTTACCAGGTGTGCAAAATGGTGACAAGGACAGCATTTAGTAATATTCAATAATTGGTAATTTAGGATTAAATTATGTAATACATATGGAGCCCTCGAAAGAATGTCTATCTCAAAGTAGATGCTCAGTACTATTAGTGATGATAATTATTGCTAATGTTACTGTGAAGTTAGGAAGAAGTCATAATAAGTTTGTACTTGAATATGCATGCACATAAAATTACACTACCAAGCAATAAAGGAGAAAAAGAAAATAAAATATACACTATTTTGTAGAAGGGGAGTCAATGATTTCCAGATGGGAGGTGAAGTTTCATTTTGGTCTTCTTCCTTTGTTAAAGAAAGGATGTTATCCTCATTACAGTTCACTTCAAATGAGCAGTTATCCATACACAGCTTGTGTGAGGATGTCAAATGAGAAGGAAAAAGATTAGTGCGTAGAATAAGAAATGGGGAATGAGGAAGGTAAGAAAAAGCTGAAATTGAATAAGTGCAATTTATATTTAGTGAAACTAAAACATAAAAAAGTGAGCAGTTTATCTATTAATAAAAAAGACCAATATCTGAGAATGGCAAATAGATTGACATTGGTGACGCAATGTGGCCAATGACTATGTAAAATAACAGAAGTCATACTGTAATGATATGAATACTTGGTATCCTGCATTCATGCAAAGGAGCAAAAGTATTATACTACAAAAGGCATAGAGTAAGGCTATGAATTGCTCAAAGAAAAGGGAAAAATATCATATAGCTATTATAGGAAGAAAAGGTGAAGTAAAAAAGAATCATTTAAAATACTTGAGCAGGAAAAAGGTTGATCATGCAACGTCAGGCCATCATTAGAAAGTAATAGGCTAGCACCATTAATAAATGAGTCCAATTACATAAATTAGTTAATAAATAACCTTGTCCAAGACAGGCCAAAGTGATATATATGATGAAACTTAAAGCACTGACCATACCTGTAAGAAATTAAACTTACATTCACTCTGGGTTAAATTTGTTATTACATATTACACTGTGGATGGGGGTGTAAATTAGGTCAACCATTGTGGAAGACAATGTGATGATTCCTCAAAGACATAGAGGCAGAAATACCATTTAACCCAGCAATCCCATTACTGAGTATATACCCAAAGGAATATAAATTGTTCTATTATAAAGATATTACGCATGCATAGGTTCATTGCAGTACTAGTCACAGTAGCAAAGACATGGAATCAATCTAAATGCCCATCAATGATAGACTGGATAAAGAAAATGTGGTACATGTACACCATGGAATACTATGTGGCCATAAGGAAGAATAAGATCTCATCCGTTGCAGGGACATGGATGGAGTTGGAAGCCATTATCCAGCAAACAAACATAGGAACAGAAAACCAAACATGCATCTAAATTCTATAGTGATCTGATGGGCACCAAACAAGCCATGCATGTCCATTTTTAATTTTTCAAAGTTCTCTAAATTTGTATTTAAAAGTGGAAAAGGGAAGGATACTTTAAAAAGTGAGCAGTTTATTAATAAAAAGACCAATATCTGAGACTGGTTCAATTAATTTATGTAATTTCCTAATAGTAATGTTAGGAAATTAAGATTCTGCTAATTTCAGGCCGAAAAAGAAATATTTTTTTGTAAAGATAAAAATGATCTAAAGATACCTTAAAGAGCAACTTGCATCAATTAATTCTAATACTCTTGAATTTCTAATTAAGTTTGATTTAAAACAGGTACATACACATAAAATACAGCTTGAAGATAAACTTTTATATTATGATAGCAAAATACAGTACATTTTCTTCTATTTTTTCAAAGTCATTTCTTTTTTTCTTTTCTTCAGCTTTTATTTTAAGTTCAGGGGTACATGGGCAAGATGTAGAGGTTTGTTAAATAGGTAAATGTGTGCCACGGTGGTTTGCTGCACAGATGATCCCATCACCTAGGTATTAAGTGCAGCATCCATCAGTTATTATTCCTAATGCTCTTCTTACCCCTACTCCATGCCCCCTAGAGGTCCCAGTGTTTGTTGTCTCCCACTATGTATCCATGTGTTCTCATCACTCAGCTCCCACTTACAAGTGAAAACATGCAGTGTTTGGTTTTTTGTTCCTATGTTAGTTTGCTGGGGATAATGGTTTCCAGCTCCATCCATGTCCCTGCAAAAGACAAGATCTTGTTCTTTTTTTATGGCTACATGGTATTCCATGGTGTATATGTACCACATTTTCTTTATCCAGTCTATCACTGACGGGCATTTAGGCTGATTCCACGTCTTTGCTATTGTGAAATTTGCTGCAATGAACCTATGCATTCATGTATCTTTATAATAGAATAATTAACATTCCTTTGGAAATATAGTCAGTAATAGGATTGCTGAGTTAAATGGTATTTCTGCTTCTAGGTCTTAGAGAAATTGTCATACTGTCTTTCACAATGGTTGACCTAATTTACATTCCCACTCACGGTTTAAAAGCATTCCTTTTTCTCTTGTTTTTTGACTTTTTAATAATAACCATTCTGACTGGCATAAGATGGTATCTCCTTGTGGTTTTAATTTTTGCATTTCTTTAATGATCAATTATGTTGAGGTTTTTTACATAAGTTTGTTGGCTGCATGTATGCCTTCTTTTGAGAAGTCTCTGTTCATGTCCTTTGCCCACTTTTTAATGTTTTTTTTTTCCTTGTAAATTTGTTTAAGTTTCTTGTAGACTCTGGATATTAGATCTTTGTCAAATGAATAGATTGCAAACATTTTCTCCCATTCTGTAGGCTGTTTACTTTGTTGATAGTTTTGTTTTTTTCTGTGCTCTTTAGTTTAATTAGATCCCATTTGTCAATTTTTGCTTTCGTTGCAATTGCTTTTGGCATTTTTGTCACGAAATCTTTGCCCATACCCATGTCCTGAATGATACTGCCTAGGTTTTCTTAAAGGGTTTTTAGAGTTTTGGGTTTGCATTTAAGTCTTTAATCCATCTTGAATTAATTTTTGTACATGGTGTAAGGAACGGGTCCAGATTCAATTTTCTGCATATGTCTAGCCAGTTCTCCCAGCATCATTTACTAAAACGGGAATGCTTTCTCCGTTGCTTGTTTTTGTCAAAGATCAGATGGTTGTCGGTGTGCAGTCTTATTTCTGAGTTCTCTATTCGGTTCCACTGGTCTATATGTCTGTTCTTGTACCAGTCCCATGCTGTTTTGGTTAATGTAGTCTTGTAGTATAGTTGGAAGTTAGATAGCACAATGCCTCCAGCTTTGTTCCTTTTGCTTATGATTGTCTTGGCTATTTGGGCTCTTTTTTGGTTCCATATGATTTTTAAAATAGTTTCTTCTATTAATAATGAAAATGGTAGTTTAATGGGAATAGCATTGAATCTAAATTACTTTGGGTAATATGGCCAATTTCATGACATTGATTCTTCCTATCCACGAGTATGGAATGTTTTTCCATTTGTGTCCTCTGATTTCTTTGAGCAGTAGTTTGTAGTTCTTCTTAAAGAGATTCTTCACTTCCCTTGTTAGCTGTATTCCTAGGTATTTTCTTCTTTTTGTATCAGTTGTGAATGGGAGTTGATTCATGATTTAGCTCTCTGCTTGCCTGTTGTTGGTGTAGAGGAATGTTGGCAATTTTTGCACAGTGCTTTTATATCCTAAGACTTTGCTGAAGTTGTTTATCAGCTTAAGAACCTTTGGGCTGAGATGATGGGGTTTTCTAGATATAGGATTATGTCATCTGAAAACAAAGATCATTTGACTTCTTCTCTTCCTATTTGAATACCCTTTATTTCTTTCTCTTACCTGATTTCTCTGGGCGGAACATTCAATACTTTGTTGAACAGGAGTGGTAAGGAAGGGCATCCTTGTGTTATGCTGGTTTTTAAAGGGAATGATTCCAGCTTTTGCCCATTTAATATGATACTGGCTGTGGGTTTGTCATATATGGCTCTTATGATTTTGAGGTATGTTCCTTCAATATCAAGTTTATTGAGTTTTCAACATGAAGAGGTGCTGAATTTTATCGAAGGCCCTTTGTGCACCTATTGAGATAATCATGTGGTTTTGTCTGCAGTTCTGTTTATGTGATGAATCACATTTACTGATTTGCACATGTTGAATCAGGCTTGCATCCCAGGATGAAGTTGATCATGGTGGATAAACTTTTGATGTGCTGTTGGATTTGGTTTGCCAGTATTTCATTGAGGATTTTTGCATTGATGTTCATCAAGGATATTGGCCTGAGGTTTTTGTTGTATCTCTGCCAGGTTTTGGTATTAGGATTGTAGGGGGCAGATAGCAACATATTGAAGCTTATGTACATGGCATCTGAAGTTGGGGTATGGAAAAATACTGAGGCACTGTGTATGTTATTTGTGCATGGGAATGAAATTCCTTGACACTGAAAACAGGACAGGGAGTGGAGTGTGTGGTGTGATAAGGAATGCTGAAAACAGCCTCCTGAGAATGCAGTTTGAGTGTTTACAAGGTCACAGGTGTCTCAGTAACCCACCTCAAATGACCATCTAGTGATGTCTGTAGTTAATACTAGCTCCCTTTAAAAAAAATTTTTTTTATTGTGTTTTAGGTTTTGGGGTACATGTGAAGAACATGCAAGATTGTTACGTAGGTACACACATGGCAGTGTGATTTGCTGCCTTCCTCCCCTTCACCTATATCTGGCATTTCTCCCCATGCTATCTCTCCCCAACTCCCCACCCCCCGTCCCTCCCCCATTTGCCCCCAACAGACCCCAGTGTGTAGTGCTCCCCTCCCTGTGTCCATGTGTTCTCACTGTTCAACACCGGCCTATAAGTAAGAACATGCAGTGTTTGATTTTCTGCTCTGTGTCAGTTTGCTGAGAATGATATTAATTAGGGGTTCATATATTAATCCCTACAAAGGACATGAACTCATCATTTTTGATGGCTGCATAATATTCCATGGTGTATATGCACCACATTTTCCCTGTCCAGTCTATCATCGATGGGCATTTGGGTTGGTTCCAGGTCTTTGCTATTGTAAACAGTGCTGCAATGAACATTCATGTGCATGTGTCCTTATAGCAGAACGATTTATAATCCTTTGGGTATATACCCAGTAATGGGATTGCTGGGTCAAATGGAATTTCTATTTCTAGGTCCTTAAGGAATCGCCACACTGTCTTCCACAATGGTTGAACTAATTTACACTCCCACCAACAGTGTAAAAGTGTTCCTATTTCTCCACATCCTCTCCAGCATCTGTTATCTCCAGATATTTTAATGATCACCATTCTACCTGGTGTGACATGATATCTCAATGTAGTTTTGATTTGCATTTCTTTAATGACCAGTGATGATGAGCATGTTTTCACATGTTTGTTGGCCTCATGTATGTCTTCTTTTGTAAAGTGTCTGTTCATATCCTTCACCCACTTTTGAATGGGCTTTTTTGTTTTTTTCTTGTAGATCTGTTTTAGTTCTTTGTAAATTCTAGATACCAGCCCTTTGTCAGATGGGTAGACTGAAAAAATTTTTTCCAATTCTGTTGGTTGCCGATTCACTCTAATGACTGTTTCTTTTGCCATGCAGAAGCTGTGGAGTTTGATTAGGTCCCATTTGTATATTTTGGCTTTTGTTGCCAATGGTTTTGGTGTTTTGGTCATGAAGTCCCTGCCTACGCCTATGTCCTGAATGGTTTTGCCTAGATTTTCTTCTAGGGTTTTTATGGTGTTAGGTCTTATGTTTAAGTATTTAATCCATCTGGAGTTTATTTTAGTGTAAGGCATCAGGAAGGGGTCCAGTTTCTGCTTTCTGCACATGGCTAGCCAGTTTTCCCAACACCATTTATTAAACA
>NW_016107434.1:2243168-2266191 GCF_001604975.1 Cebus imitator | reverse complement strand
CTTGCCAGTATTTTATTGAAGATTTTTGCATCTATGTTCATCATGGATATTGGCCCGAAGTTTTCTTTTTGAGTGTCTGCCAGGTTTTGGTATCAGGATGATGTTTGTCTCATAAAATGATTTGGGAAGGATTTCCTCTTTTTGGATTATTTGGAATAGTTTCAGAAGGAATGGTACCAGCTCCTCTTTGTATGTCTGGTAGAACTCGGCTGTGAACCCATCTGGACCTGGGCTGTTTTTGGGTTGTAGGCTCTTAATTGCAGCCTTAACTTCAGACCTTGTTATTGGTCTATTCAGGGTTTCAGCTTCTACCTGGTTCAGGCTTGGGAGGAGGCAAGTATCCAGGAATTTATTCATTTCTTCCAGGTTTACTAGTTTATGTGCATACAGTTGTTTGTAATAATCTCTGATGATGGTTTGAATTTCTCTGGAATCTGTGGTGATATCCCCTTTATCGTTTTTTACTGCATCAATTTGGTTATTATCTTTTTTCTTTTTTATTAATCTGGCTAGTGGTTTGTCTATTTTGTTGATCGTTTCGAAAAACCAGCTCCTGGATTTATTGATTAATACCAGCCCTTTTAATAAATAATTGGTGGATGGATGCTGGGGCAGACTCTCTCAGAAGAGTTACCTCCTAGCCCTGCTCAGCTGGAATTCTCTAAGTACTTTATTCTCGGTGTTCACTGCAAGGTATAAGCTCTGCAAGGATGATGCTGGCCTCACGGAATGAATTAGAAAGGAATCCCTCCTTTTCAATTTTTTGGAATAGTTTCAACAGAAATGGTACCAGCTCTTCTTTGTACCTGTGGTAGAATTCAGCTTTGAATCCATCTGGACCTGGGATTTTTTTGGTTGGTAGGCTACGTTATTACTGCTTTAATTTCAAAACTCATTATTGGTCTATTAAGAGATTCAGTTTCTTCCTGCTTCAGTTTTGGAAGCATGTATGTGTCCAGGAACTTATCTGTTTCTTCTAGATTTTCTAGTTTATGTCCATAGAGGTATTTATATTATTCTCTGATGGTTATTTGTATTTCTGTGGGGTGAGTGGCGATATCCCCCTTATTTCTGATTTTATTTATTTCATTCTTCTTTTCTTCTTTGTTAGTGTAGCTAATGGTCTATCTATTTTATTAATTTAGGGAAAAAAAACACGTCTCCTAGATTCACTGATTTTTTTTCCAAGGGTTTTTTTTGTGTCTCTACCTCCTTCAGTTCAGCTCCAATTTTAGTTATTTCTTGCCTTCTGTTAGCTTCAGGGTTTGTTTGCTCTTAATTCTCTTGTTCTTTTTGTTGTGATGTTAGGTTGTTAACTTGAGATCTTTCTAGCTTTTTGATGTAGGCATTTAGTGCTATAATATAAGTTTCCCTTTTAACACTGTTTTAGCTGCCTCCCAGAGATTCTGATACATTGTCTCTGTTCTCACTAGTTTCAAAGAACTTCTTGATTTCTGCCTGAATTTCATTATTATTATTATTATTTGAGATGGTGTCTCACTCTGTTGTCCAGGCTAGAGTGCAGTGGCATGATCTTGACTCACTGCAACCTCTGCCTCCTGTCTTGAAGCAATCCTCCTGCCTCAGACTCCCAAGTAGCTGGGATTACAGGCATGTGCCACCATGCCTGGCTAATTTTTGTATTTTTAGTAGAGATGGGGTTCTGTCATGTTGACCAGGCTGGTCTCGAGCTCCTGATCTAAGGTGAGCTGCCTGCTTTGGCCTCCCAAAGTACTAGGATTACAGGCATGAGCCACTGTGTCCAGCCTAATTTCATTACTTACCCAAGAGTCATTCAGGAGCAGGGTGTTCAACTGACATGTAGTTGTGTGGTTTTGAGTAAATTTCCTAATCCTGAGTTCTAATTTGATTGCGCTGTGGTCTGAGAGACTATGACTTCAGTTATTTTGCATTTGCTGAAGAGAGTTTTACTGCTGATTATGTGATTAACTTTAGAGTAAGTGTTGTGTGGTGATAACATGTATATTCTGTTGTTTTTAGGTGAAGAGTTCTGTAGCTATCTATCAAGTTCACTTAGTCCAGAGTGGAGTTCAGTCCTGAATATCTTTGTTAATTTTCTGTCTCAATGATCTGTCTAATATTGTCAGCGGGGTGTTAAAGTCTTCCACTATTATTGTGTGGGAGCCTGTCTCTTTGAAGGTCTCTAATAACTTACTTTATGAATCTGGATGTTTCTGTGTTGGGTGCATATATATTTAGGACAGTTAGATTTTCTTGTTGAATCAAACGCTTTACCATTGTGTAATGCCCTTTTTTTCTTTTTTGATTTTTGTTGGTTTAAAGTCTGTTTTGTTAGAAACTAAGATTGCAACCCCTATTTTTTTCTGTTTTCCATTTGCTTGGTAAATTTTCCTCCATTCCTTTATTTTGAGCTTATTTGTGTTTTTGCAGGTGAGATGGATCTCTTGAAGACAGCATATTGATGGTCCTGGTTGTTTGTCCAGCTTGCCATTCTGTGTCTTCTAATTGGGGTATTTAGCCCATTTACATTTAAGGTTAGTATTGGTATGCATGAATTTGATCCTGTCATCATGATGCTAGCTGGTTATTTTGCAGACTTGTTTATGTGGTTGCTTCACAGTGTCACTGTTCTGTGTACTTCAGTGTCTTTTTGTAGTGGCTGGTGACAGTTTTTTCTTTCCATATTTAGTGCATCCTTCTGGAGCTCTTGCAAGGCAAGCCTGATGGTAACAAATTCCCTCAGCATGTGCTTGTATGAAAAGCATCTTATTTCTCCTTTGCTTATGAAGCTTAGTTTGGCTGGATATGAAATTCTGTGTTGGAATATCTTTTCTTTAAGAATGTTGATTATTCAGCCCAATCTCTTCTGGCTTGTAGGGTTTCTACTGAAAGGTCTGCTGTTAGTCTTATGGGCTTCCCTTTGTACATGACCTGGCCTTTCTCTCTGGCTGACCTTGACATTTTTTCTTTCATTTTGACCTTGGAGAATCTGATGATTATATGTCTTGGGATTGATCTTTTTTTAGGGTATCTTACTGTGGTTCTCTGTATTTCTTGAATTTGAATGTTGTCCTGTTTTACTAGTTTGGGGAATGTTCTCCTGGATGATATCCTGAAATATATTTTCCAACTTGGTTCCATTCTCCCTGTCTTTTTTGGGTATCCCCGATCAGTCATAACTTTGGTCTCTTTACATAATTCTTGGAGGTTCTGTTCATTCCTTTTTATTCTTTTTTTCTCTATTCTTGTTTGCCTGTGTTATTTCAGAAAGATTGTCTTCAAACTCTGAGATTCTTTCCTCCACTCTGTCTGTTCTGCTGTTGATACTTATGATTGCATTGTGTAGTTCTCATGTTGTTTTTCAGCTCCATCGGGTTGCTTATGTTACTCTCCAGATTGGCTATTCTGGCTATCAGCTCCTGTATTGTTTTTTCATTTTTCTTAAAAATGAAAGAATATTTCACGCTCTTTTAGCTTAGTTATGTTTATTATTACCCATCTTCTGAAGCCTACTTGTATTAATTCAGCTATCTCAGCCTCAGCCCAGTTCTGTTCCTTTGCTGGAGAAGTTTTGCAGTCATTTGGAGAAGAGGCACTGGCTTTTTGAGTTTTCAGTGTTTATGCATTGATTCTTTCTCATCTTTGTGGGCTTATCTTCTTTGGATCTTTGAGGTTGCTGATGGGGTTTTTGTGGAGTCTTTTTTGTTGATGTTGTTTTTTTCTATTTGTTTTTCTTTTAACAGTCAGGCTGCTCTTCTGTAGGGCTTCTGTGGTTTTCTAGGGGTCTGTTCCAGACCCTACTTACCTTGGGTTTTCTTGTGCCTGGAGGCATCACCAGTGAAGGCTGAGAAACAGCAAAGATATCAGCTTGCTCCTTCCTCTGAAGTCTCCATCCTAGGGGAGTACTGACCTGTTGCTGTTCCAAACACACCTGTAGGAGATGGCTGGAGATCCTTATTGGAAGGCCTCACCCAGTCAGTAGGATCGGGATCAGGAACCTACTTCAACAAGCAGTCTGTTTGCTTTTTTGGCAGAGCAGGTGTGCTGCACTGGCGGGGGGGACCCTTCCTCATCAGGACCATTTGTATTCTCCAAAGCCAGTAGGCTAGAATGGCTGAGTAGACCAAACTGCAGAGATGGTAGTTGCCCCTCACACCAGGAACTTGGTCTCGTCTCAGGCAGACTCCAGTCTATTGCTGACAGCTGGCTGGAATTCCAAGCCAGTGGGTCTTGTGAGGTGCTTTGGAAATGGGGCCCTCAGAATGATGCTTCTTGGCTCCCTGGATTCAGACCCCTTCCTAGGGATAGGCACGAATGGATATCTTGCCTTGCTGGGGAATCCAGGGCCAGAATATGTATAACTCCTGGTTCTCTATGTGCCTGAGTGGCTGCTCTGCCAAGACACCAAAGAGCTCTGTGTATCAGACCCAAGTCTCTGGTAGTGTGGGCTCGCAAGATCTTCTGATCCATGGGTTGCAAAGATCCATGGGAGAAGTGTGGTTTCTGGGGCAGGCCTACACAATCACTCACTGCTTCCCTTGGCTAGGGATGGGGGTTTTTTGGCTCCATGCTGCTCCTGGGTGGGCTGTTGTCCCACCCTGCTTTTCTTTGTTCTCTGTGGGTTGTTTTCCTAGTCAGTTCCAATGCAAAAACTTGGATATTTCAGTTGAAGGTGCTAAATTCACTCAGTTTCATTCCTCTCTGAGAGTGCAACAGACTGCAGCTTCTTCTAATTGGCCATGTTGGCCCCTCCAAAGTGGTTTCTAAGTGAGTTTTAAATTGGATTTTCACATCAAAACATAATGTTTTTATTATATGGGTTTTCATAATATGAAGATTAGAAAAAAATGTTCAATATTTTCCTGTAAACTAGACAGTAATTTAGAGATTTTAGAAAACTAAGGTACTTAATTCATCTTCATCAGGTCTGTTTTTCTCTATAATTTTAAGGGGAGAGTCAGTAATTCATGGGTTACCTGAGTTTCTTCTTTTAGATAGAGTCAAATGGAAACTCACCTCTCTGTAGTATTCCTACACCTGGCTTTAACAACTATGCGTTCAAAGCAATTCTTTCTCATCTATACTTTCACCCACTTCTTCTTACCCTTACTGTGATTATCTTGAAGCAAATCCCAGATCTCATAGCATTTCATCTGAATATATTTCAGTAAGTAAAGCTAGGGAACTCTTTTTCTTTTTGAATATACCTAGAATACCATTATCATACTTAAAAATAATAATTCCTTGATATTATCAACTATCTAGTCAATGTTCACATGAATATTAGCTAACATACAACAAAATGCAAGATAGCTTAACAAATAATACATTGCCAAGGCAAAACTCATATCTAACCTGTATTTGTGCCTTAATTCTTTTTTTTTTTTTTTTTTTTTTTTTTTTTTTTTTTTTTTTTTTTTTTTTTTTTTTTTTTTTTTTTTTTTTTTTTTTTTTTTTTTTTTGAGACGGAGTTTCGCTCTTGTTACCCAGGCTGGAGTGCAATGGCGCGATCTCAGCTCACCGCAACCTCCGCCTCCTGGGTTCAGGCAATTCTCCTGCCTCAGCCTCCTGAGTAGCTCGGATTACAGGCACGCGCCACCATGCCCAGCTAATGTTTTGTATTTTTAGTAGAGACGGGGTTTCACCATGTTGACCAGGATGGTCTCGATCTCTTGACCTCGTGATCCACCCGCCTCGGCCTCCCAAAGTGCTGGGATTACAGGCTTGAGCCACCGTGCCCAGCCCAGCCTTAATTCTTAAAATACAATTTGCAATGAATTGAATACTGTTTTCATTTAAATTATTACCCTTAGTAGGGATTTTAAATTAAATAATACTGGATATTATTAAATACATTATTTAATTTAAAATCCCTACTAAGCAATTCAGAATGATTTTGACTTTATGATTCCACATTTGCCAAAGAGTTATTTCTAGTATGTTCACTTTATTCTTGAATAATCACCCAAATGTACAGTTAAGGTGCATATTTACATACACACACAAAGTAAAAAGAGATGATGCTGTTTCTATGAATACCACACAAATGTTCATGACGTCTTTCTAGGTACCTCACTGTCTTATTTGCTATTACATACCTCTTCATGGTTCTGTAACTACTTTATTGATGTTGCAATGAATAGGTAAGACTCTAGACTACTTTAAAAGTTGGTTCTTAGATAAATAATTTATCCTTTCACAAGTTTAAAGGCTTACTTGATTTAACTTAACAAATATTTATTGAGTGCCTACTAAATGTTGGATTCTGTCACACCGTATATACTGTACTGTTAGCAGTCAATAAGATAAAAGTAATCTCTCCTCTCATCAACTTTATAATTTAGTCTTGTAGAGAAACTGTAGAAATATGCCAAACAAGGCCCAAGTCAATCTAATTAAAAATCAGGAAATATGATATTTAAAGCAATATCGAACATTTATTTCACACATGGAAATATGATTTTATGAGAAAAAAAAATGAGGAAGGTAGGAAGTTTTGCACTTAGGAGGCCACTCAACTAACATCAGTGGGACTAAACTGATTGATCTAGGTTTTTTTCTGGATAAGCATTCATTACTCTTCATGTTTAATCACAGTTATCTGTGGTTAGGGCAGATTAAACAACTTGTAATTAAACCTGAAGTAGTCAATTAAGTTTGAAACATCAAGTCTATGTTTCATTATAAAATGTCTTTCTTTTTCAGAAGTTTATGATTACCATTGATGATAAAGAGAAGCCAGACAGGAAAGAAAAAGGGTTGGCAGGACATACATTAAGTTCAAAGAGGAAATGTGAATTGCCGAACCTAAATCCATTTAAAATGTTCTGTCTTTAGAAAAATATTTGTTTCAAGCTGAAAGCCCCATTATACACAATAGAACTGATCCTTAGCTTATAGGCTTGGGTCGAAAGTCTAAACCAAAAATTCAAAATGTACATAAATATATGATCTGAATAAGGAAAGTCTCCAATTAAGTGAAAGCTGTGTTTAAAAAGCTCTGAGGAAAGAGTTAATTACCATCTCCCATTCTTTAAGGAAACAATTCAAGAGAGGCTTAAAAGGATGTTACAAAAAATACTAGATTTCAAAAGGATTTTATATTCTCTCAATAGGTATTCAGTTAAATGGTCAAATGACAGATATAGAACTGAATCAACAAAAAGAATAAAATAGCATATGATATAATACATTGTATTTCCATGTTTGTGGACCACGGTCTAAATTATAAACAAAATAAAAAATAGGTAACTGGAGTCCATACTCTGCCCAACTGAATAACTTTATTCAGTTACAATGAATGTAGAAAATTCTTCATTTATATATTATGCCACAGTTAAAGAATGTACAAAAATGTAAGCAAATACTAGTTCCTATCTTAAACTGAATTTGAACTACCTTTGGACCTAATCCTGAGGAATTACTTTTAAAACAGTGGGGAATCATATTTCCAAAGTGACTTTAATCATCTTTGCGTTTGGTAAACTATTAAAGAGAGCCATTTTGGGGAGGAAAATGTTTTTTATGGTTGACTAGGAAAAAATATGGCATACATATTAAAATGCAGAATACAATTAATCAAAGGTGTGAAAAAAATAAAATCAGCAGAATATAGTATTACCATCTTATATTATAGATGAGGAAGCTAAGACAATAGAAGTTAGGAAGTATGCCCAAAGTTACTTGACATGAAAGTGGAAGGCAGCCTCCTTCATTTTCTGTTTCTTGGTATATACAGATTAAACTAATTTGTAAGTTAACCGTTTATCCAGAAACGTTATCAAACCTCAGTATTCTAAGAACTTCTCTGTAGGTTTGTTTTGCATTTTCTATTTATATCATAAATGCAAATAATGACAGTTTTATTTCTTCCTTTCCCTAATTTATAAATTTATTTATTTTTCTTGCCCTTTCCACTGGTTGAATACGAGTGGTCATTTCTACCATATTTATCTTGTCTCTAAACTCAAACGAAAAGCTTTCATCATTTTCCACCAAAGCATAATGTTTGTTATTATCTACCACATACAGTTATGAGTGGTTGACTGTATTATTCTGTTAATATGGTAAGTTAACTGACTAATTTTCAGGTGTCAAGTTAATCTTGCATCCCTAGAATAACCTAATTTGGTTTTGAGGTATTATTCATGTTATATATCACCAGATACCACTGGATAATTTTTTGTTTAGGATTTTAAAATCTATGTTCATGAATAAGACTGATTTACCATGTTCCTGTTTCTTCACGGCATAATCGGATTTTATTATTTCCAATTTTTAAAACTTAGAAACATGACTCTAATGCAAATATAGATTGATTGTATATTCAGTATCAGTAAAGACTGATCTTACTCACTGAGTAAAGCTGGTCCAAGACAATGTGAGAAAAGACACATATGTAATAGAATAACTCTAGAATAAGATTGATGACTTAATGCCCTGCAGGGCAATAATATTATAACTTTTGGGGTTATCTTTTCCACTTGACAGAAAATATTTACATCCTCACTCAACAAAATCTACATATTAATAAGTAACTTCACAGAGTGTAGGCTATAATCAGGAAATAGTGAAATGAAAGTGTATATCCTAGAAAATTAAATACTCCTTGAGTGGCCCTGTTTGACGATACTTTAGAATAACATTGAAAGGACATGTAGTCATCTTTTCAAAAACATTTCCAACAGAAATGTTGGTTATACTTAACAGAATCTAGATTATACAGGGACCTCATGAAATGAAATTCCCTTCTGTTTTCTGGAAAAGTGTCTATAAAACCAGCAATTTGTCCCTTAAATGCTTGGAAAAATGTATAAGTGAAGTCATCTACTCTTAGAAGTGTGTAAAGGTATTTAGTAACAGATTTAATTTCTTTAATAAATATAGGACTATGCAGATTTACTATATTTTTTGATACTGAAGTATTTTAGAAATTTTTTCATTTCACCTAAGTTTTCATGTTTATTGGCAGAGAGTAGTTGGCAGTATTCCCATCAGAAGGAATTACTTGATATCTTTAATATTTCTGGTTCTGATTATTTTTGTCTTTTCTCTTTATATTTCAATCAGTATTACCAGAGATTGGTGAAGTTTAGGCATTTTCAGGTACTGGACATGGACTTTGGTGACTTCTCTATTTGTACATTCTACTTGATTTCTTATTTTATTTCTTAAGGAAATAAAAATTCCTTACGTGTTTCTTATTGTTAAATTGTTACTGTTTATCTAACGTCTTAAGATGAATGCTTAGGTCATTGGTTTTCAGCCTTTCCCTTTATCCAGTATATACATTTGAGGCTATAAATGTCTAGTGCTTTAATATTACTTCACAATTTTGATATGTGAAATTTTTTACCTTATGGTTCAAAAATTATTAATTTCTCTTCACATTTATTCCTTGTTCCATAGATTTAGATATTTATTGCTTTTAATTCCCACATATTTTAAGATTTTCTAGCTATTTTTGTATTGTGGTAAAAAACACATAATAAAATTTACCCTTAAAACATTTTTTTTGTTACCCTCCCCTCTCAGGTATATTATTGTAGCCTAAAATTTACCATCTTGACTATTTTTAAGTGTACAGTACAGTACTATTAATTATAGGCATCTTGTTGTGCAACAAATTTCTAAAACTTCTTTTTGCAAAACTGAAACTCTTAAACTCACTGAATTATCCTTTTCCCCTTCCACACAGTCCCTGACAAACACTATTCTACTATATAGTTATAAGATTTTGACTACTATAGATACGACATATAATTGGAATCATTCCATATTTATCTTTTTGTAACTGTATTTTTTCACTTAGCATGATGTCCTCAAGTTTATTCATGTTGTCATATATGACAGAATTGCCTGTTTGTTTGTTTGTAGAGATGGGGGTCTCATTTTGTTGCTCAGGCTGGCTCAGACTCCTGAGCTTAAGTGACTTTCCTGCCTACGTCTCCCAAAGTGCTAGAATTAGAAGTGTGGGCCACCACGTACAGCCTCCTTTTTTCTTTTCTTTTTTTAAAAGACTGAGTAACATTCTACTGTATAGATATACTACATTTTCTTTAACCATTCATCTGTTGATAGGCATTTAGGTTGCTTCTACATCTTGGCTATTGTGAATAATACTGCAATAAACTTGGAGTCCAAGTATCTCTTTGATATCTGATTTCAATTCTTTGGATACATATCCAGAAGTGGGATTGTGGTATAACATGGTAGTTGTAATTTGTTGAGGAACCTCCCTACTATTTTCCATATTGGCTGCACTATTTTACATTCTCACCAAAGTGCATAAGGTTTCCAATTTCTCCTCATCTTCAAGAACACTTGTTATTTTTCTGTGTTTTTGTTGGTGGCCATCCCAATAGGTGTAATACCTCACTGTTGTTTTGATTTGCATTTCCCTGATGATTAGTGATGTTGAGCACCTTATTATATGTTTGCAGGCCATTGTATTTCATCTTTGGAGAAATGTCTATTCAAATCCTTTGACCATTTTAAAATTAGATTATTATTTTCTTTGGTGTTCAGTTATAGGAATTTGTGATATACTCTAAATATTAACCCCTTTACCAACATATAGTTTGCAAAAACTTTCTGTATTTGGTTTCCCAAGCTTTTCATTCTGTTATTTCCTTTGATGTACCGAAGTTTTAAAGTTGGATGTAGTACCATTCATCTGTGTTTGCTTTTGTTGTCTGTGCTTTTGTTGTCTGTGCTTTTGTTGTCATGTCCAGTAAATCACAGCCAAATCCAATGACATGAACGTTTTCTTCTATGTTTTCTACTAAAGGTTTTATAGATTAAGGTCTTACATTTAGGTATGTAATCCATTTTGAATACTTTTTGTATATGGTGTAAGGGTGGGTACAACTTCATTCTCTTGCATGTGGATATCCAGCTTTCCCAACATATTTTGTTGAAGAGAATTTTTCCCATTGTGTAGTTTTCACATCTTTGTTGAAAATCATTTGACTACATACGTAAAGATTTATCTGGGTTCTTTGTTCTGTTCCATGGGTCTATAGGTCTGTTTTTATGCCAGTATCATACTGTTTTGATTACTGTATATTTTTAATATGTTTTTGAAATCAGGAAGTATAACATCTATAGCTTTGTTTTTATTTCTTGAATGAACTTTAGGATAGTCTCTTTTATTTCTGAAAAAAAAATAATTGGAATTTTAATAGAGATTGCAATTAATCTGTAGGTTACTTTGTGTAGTACAAATATTTTAACAATATTAAGTCTTTTAAACCATGATCACAGGATGTCTTTCCCTTTATTTCTGTCTTAATTTTTTTTCAGCAATGTTTTAGGGTTTTCAGTACAAGTGTTTTGCCTCCTGGGGTAACTTTATCTAAAAGTAAGCTATTTTTTTGATATCATTGTAAATTATATTTGTTTTCTTAATGTCCAGAAATGGAACTAATTTTTGTGTGTCAATTTTGTATCCTGAAACTTTACTGAATTCATTTATTAGTTTTAACAGTTTTTGGGTTTTGTGTATTCAGTCTCTAGGGTTTTCTGTATATAAGATTATGTTATTTGTGAACAGATATAATTTTACTACTTCCTTTCTGATTTAGATCCCTTTTATTTCTTTTTCTTGCTTAATTGATCCGGAATTCCAATACCACACTGAATAGAAGTGGTAAGAAAGGGCATCCTTCCCTTGTTACTGATCTTGGAGGAAGAGCTTAACGGTTTTTCATCATTGAGTAAAATAAAAGCTGTAGGCTTTTTATATACAGCCTTTCCCATATTGAGGTAATTTCCTATTATTTCTAGTTTGTTTAGTAGTTTTATCATGAAAAGGTATTAAATTTTGTCAAATTTTGTCCTTGGCATCAATTGAGATGACTATATATATTTTTTGTTTTTGTTTTGTTTTGTTTTTCTGAGACAGCGTCTTCCTCTGTCACACAGGCTGGAGTGCAGTCGAGTGATCTTGGCTCACTGCAACCTCTGCCTGGGTTCACGTGAGTCTTGTACCTCAGCCACTGGAGTACCCAAGATTACCAGTACATGCCACCATACCTGGCTAATTTTTGTTGTTTTTAATAGAGATGGGGTTTGCCATGTTGGCCAACCTAGTCTTGAACTCCTGACCTGCCCACCTCGAACTTCCAAAGTGCTGGGAGTAAAGGCATGAGCCACCGCCCCTGCCGTGACTATGTAGTTTTTGTCCATCACTCTGTTAATGCGGTGGTTAATGTGGTATCTTAATTTGATTTTCATTAGCATTGTAAAAGTAATTCTACTTGTTTATGGTGTGTAACTCTTAATGTGTTGTTGAATTAAGTATGCTAGCATTGTGCTGAAGATTTTTGCATCAATATTCATCAGGGATATTGGTTTGTAGTTTTTGTTTTTTAAAGTATCTGCCTGATTTTAGTATCAGGATAATGCTGGACTTCTGAAATGGTTTGGAGATTTGTTCTAAATTTTTTGCAAGAGTTTGGGAAGGATTTTTGTTAGTTCTTCCTTAGATGGTCGGAAGAATTCTTCAGTGAAGTCATTGGTCCTAAGCTTTTCTTTGTTGGGAGGTTTTTGATTACAGATTATGTTTCCTTTCTGGTTATTGGTCTGCAAAGAATTTTTATATCTTCACGAGTCAGGTTTGGTAAACTTCTAGGAATTTATCCATTGGTTCAAATTTTGTTACTACATAGTTTATAGAAATCTCTTTTTTTTTTTTTTTTTTTGAGACAGTGTCTCGCCCTGTTGCCAGGCACCAGGCTGGAGTGCAGTGGCGTGATCTCAGCTCACTGCAACCTCTGCCTCCCGGGTTCAAGCAATTCTCCTGCCTCAGCCTCCCGAGTAGCTGGGACTACAGTCATGCACTACCATGCCCAGCTGATTTTTGTATTTTTCTTTTTTAGTAGAGATAGGGTTTCTCCATGTTGGCCAGGATGGTCTTGATCTCTTGACCTCGTGATTGGCCCGCCTTGGCCTCCCAAAGTGCTGGGATTACAGGCGTGAGCCACCGTGTATGGCTATAGAAATCTCTTATGATCATTTATATTTCTGTGTCATCAGTTGCAATGTCTCCATTCATTTCTGACTCTTATTATTTGAGTCTGGTTTCTTTTTTTCTTAGTCTAGCTAAGAGTTTATTGCTTTTATCAATCTTTTCAAAAAACTTAGTTTTGTTGATTTTTAAAATTGTTTTTATTCTCTGTTTCATTACTTTCTGCTCTAATATTTGTTATTTTCTTTCTTCTACTAACTTTGAGTTTAGTTCATTCTTACTTTCGTAGCTCTTTTGAGATGTAATGTTAGATTTTTTAAAGGCATGTACTACTCTAAATTTCCCTCTTAGAACTACTTTTTCGGCATCCCATAAGTTTTGCTATGTTCTATTTTCATTTTCATTTGACCTAAGGTTTTTCTTATTTCACTTGTAATTTCTTCTTTGACTCATTCATCATTTAAACGTGTGTTAATTTAGGCATATTTAGGAATTTTCCAGTGTTTCTTTTGGTACTGATTTACAGTTTCACTCCACTGTGGTTAGAGAAGATAGATGGTATAATTTAACTTTTCTTAAATTTGTTAAGGCCTGTTTTGTGGCCAAACATGTAATCTTTAAAAACATTCTGTGTGCATTTTAGAAGAATGTGTATTCTGCTATTGTTGGGTGAAATGTTCTGCATTTGTCTATAAAGACCATTTTGTCTATAGTGTTGTTCATGTCTTCTGTTTCTTTCTTCATCTTTTCTGATTGATCTATTCATTATTGAAACTGGAATATTAAAATCTCTATCACTATTGTGTTACTATTTAATTCTCCATGCAATTCTTTCAATTCTTTATGTTTCCTGCATATATTTGGTTGCTCTGCTCACCTAATATACATAAAATTACATCTTTCTGGTGAACTGAAAGTCTTATGTGTCCTTCTTTGCATCTTGTGACAGTTTTTTAACTTAAAGTTTATTTTGACTGGTACAGCAACCCTTGCTCTCATCTGGTTACCATTTGCATGACATTTATTTCCTATCCTTTCATTTTCAGTCTATGTGTGTTGTTAAATTTAAGGTGAGTCTCCCATAGATAGCATATAGTTGGATTTTTTTTTTTCATTTTTCCATTTAGCCACTGTATATTTTGATTTGGGAAATTAGTTCATTTATATTTAAAGTAATTACTGATAGGTTAGGACTTACTCTTGCCATTTGGTTAATTTTTTTTCTGTTTTGTTCTCTTGCTCCTCGCTTCTTTTCATGCTGACTTTTGTGATTTAACGATTTTTGTGGTGATCTGCTTTTATTATTTTCTCTCAATCTTTTGTGTATCCACTGTACATTATTTTTGTGGTTACCATGGAGATCACATAAAATATTTTATGGTTGTATCAGTCTGTTTTAAGCTAATAACTTCTTCTCTTAGATTACACAAGTTACTCTATACTTTACTCCTTCACAATACACATTTTATGTAATTGATGCCAGGTTTTACTTTTTTTTTTTTTTTAAGAGACAGGGTGTCACTCTGTCACCCAGGCTGAAGTGCAGTGGTGCCTTTATGGCTCACTGCAGCCCTGAACTCCTAGGATCAAGGGATCCTCCCAGTGTAGCTTCCTGAGTAGCTAGGACCACAGGTACTCATCATTACGCTTGGCTAATTAAAAAAAATTAATAGAGAAGTGATCTCCCTATGTTGCCCATACTGGTCTCAAACTCCTGGACTCAAGCAATCCTCCCATCTCAGCCTCCCAAAGTGCTGGTATTATAGCTGTAAGCCACCTCACCCAGCCAGATACTACTTCTGTATTGTGCTTATTTAGATAAATATTTGTGGATACAACTATTCTGATTACTTCTGTTTTCTAATTTCTACATAAGCATTAAATGTTATTTAGGTGCACCATTACAGTATTACGTTTTTGAGTTTGTCTTTATGTTAAGCTTTCATACTATAATTTATATTTTCATATGCATCTGTGTTATTGCTCAGCTTTTTTTTGTTTCAACTTTAAAACTCCTTTAGTACCTCTTGTAAGGGCAGTCCTAGTGGTAATGAACTACTTCCATTTTTGTCTGAGCAAGTTTTTATCTTTTCTTCATTCTTAAAGAATAGTTTTGCTGGGTTAAATATTATTGGTTGACAGTTTTCTTTTAGTGCTTTTTTTTTCTTTTCAACTTGTTACATGGGTTAAGTGTGTGTGGTGAGGGTTTGGTATACAGATAATTTTGTCACTCAGTTAATTAGCATAATAGCCAAGGGATACATTTTTCAATCCTCACCTTCCCCCCACCTTCCACCCTCAAGTAGGCCTTGGTGTCTATTGTTGCCTTCTTTATGTACATGTGCACTCAATGTTTAGCTGCCGTTTACAAGGGAGAACATGTGGTATTTTGTTTTCCTGCATTAATTTGCTTAGGATATGGCCTCCTGCTTCATCCATGTTCATTTTTTTATTTGGCTTCACAGTATCCCATGGTGTATATGTACCACATTTGCTTAATACAGTCCCCCATCTGGGTTGATTCTATATATTTGCCATTATGAATAGTACTTCAATGAAGACACACATGCATGTGTATTTAAGGTAGAATGATTTATATTCCTTTGCGTATGTACCCAGTAAGAAGATTGTTAGGTTAATGGTAGTTCTATTTTAAGGTCTTTGAGAAATCTCCAGATTGCTTTTCACAGTGGCTGAACTAATTTACATTTTCACCAATAGCGTATAACCATTCCCTTTACTACTTCACCAGCATCTATTATTTTTTTCTTTATAATAATACTCATTCTATTGTGAGATCATATTTCATTGTGGTTTTGATTTGCATTTCCCTAATGATTAGTAATATTGAGCATTTTGTCATATGCTTGCGGGCAGCATGTATGTCTTGTTTTGAAAAATGTCTGTTCATGTATTTTGCCCATTTTTTAATGAGGTTGTTTGTTTTTTGCTTGTAAATTTGTTTAAGTTCCTTGTAGATTTTGAAAATTAGACCTTTGATGGATGTATAGTTTATAAAATTTTTCTCTCACTGAAGGTTGTCTATTTACTCTGTTGATATATATATATATATTTTTCTGTGCAGAAAGCTCTTTAGTTTATTTGGGTCCTACTTATCAATTTTTCTTTTTGTTGCAATTGCTTTTGGAATATTTTTTATGAAGTCTTAAAGAATGGTATTTCTTAGGTTTTCTTAAGGGGCTTTTATAGTTTTAAGTTTTATATTTAAGTATTCAATCCAGCTTGATTTGATTTTTGTATATGGTGAAAGGTAGGGGTCCAATTTCAATCTTCTGCATATGGCTAGCAGTTATTTCAACACAACTTATTAAATAGGGTGTCCTTCCCCCATTGCTTATTATTGTTAGCTTTGCCAAAGATCAGATAAGTTTTAGGTCTGTAGCATTATTTCTGCATTCTCTAAACAGTACCATTGATCTATGTGTTTTTGCCCCAATACCATGCTGTTTTAGTTATTGCAGGTTTGTAATACAGTTTGAAGTAGGATAGTATGATATCTCCAGCTTTGTTCTTTTTGTTTAGATTTGCTTTTGCTATTTGGATCCTTGTTTCCCAATGAATTTTAGAACTTTTGTTTTTTCTAATTCGATGTAAAATTTCGTTGGTAGTTTGATAGGTAGCATTGAATTTGTAAATTGCCTTGGAGCCTGGAATGTTTTTCCATTTGATTGTGCCATTTCTGACTTTTTTCAGCACTGTTTTGTAATTCCAGTTGTAGAGACCTTTGTCTTCCTGGTTAGTTGTATTCCTAGGGTTTTTGTTGTTTGTTTTGTTTCTGGCTATTGTAAATAAGATTGTGTTCTTGATTTGGCTCTCAGCATGACTGTTATTGGTATATGGAAATGCTACTAATTTTTGTGTATTAATTTTGCATTCTGAAACTTTGCTGAAGTGGTTTATCAGATCTAGAAGACTTCAGACAGAAACTATGGGGATTTCCTGGTATAGAATCCTATCATTTGCAAAGAGAGATGGTTTGACTTCCTCTCTTATCTGAATGCCTTTTATTTCTTCATCTTGCCTGACTGCTCTGGACATAAATTTCAGTGGTATGTTAAACAGGAGTGATAAAAGTGGGCATCCTTGTCTTATTTTGGTTCTCCAGGGGAACACTCAGATTTTGCCCATTCAATATGACATTGTATGTGGGTTTGTCATAGATGGCTCTTATTATTTTCAGCTATGTATATTTGATAGCTGGTTTGTCAACGGTTTTTAACATGAAAGGATACTGGATATTATTGAAAGATTTTTTTTCTGTGTCTATTGAGATATCATGTGATTTTTGTTTATAGTTTGCTTATTTGATAAATCACATTTATTGATTTGTGTATGTTGAACCAACCTTACATCTCAGGAATAAAGCCTACTTGATCATGGTGGATTAGCTTTTTGATGTACTGCAGGATTTGGTTTGCCAGTATTTTGTTGAATATTTTTGCATCTATGTTCATCTAGGATATTGGCCTCAAGAGTGCTTTGTTTTCTGTGTCTCTGGAAGGATTTGGTATCAGGATGATGCTGGCCTCGTGGAATTGGTTAGGGAGGAGTACTTCTTCCTTGGTTTTTTGGAATAGTTCCAGGAGGATTGTTACTAGCTCTTCCTTATACATCTGGTAGAATGTAGCTGTGAATCCATTTGGTGTAGGGCTTTTTCTACTTGGAAGATTTTTAAATTACTGCTTCAATTTCAGAAGTTGTTATTAGTCTGTCAGGGATTCCATTCCTTCCAGGTTTAATCTTGGGAGGTTGTATGTTTCTAGGAACACATCCATTTTATCTAGGTTTTCTAGTTTCTGTGCATAGATGTGTTTGTAAGTCTCTGAGGCTTTTTTCTATTTCTGTAGGATCAGTGGTAGTAATGTCCCCCTTTTTGTCATTTCTGATTGTGTTCATTTGGATTGTCTCTCTTTTCTCCTTCATTAGTTTAGCTAGCAGTATATCAATCATATTTATTCTTTAAACAAACTTTTGGTTTTATTGTTCTTTTGTACAGTTTCTCTCACCTCCATTTTATTCAGTTCAGCTCTGATTTCTTATCTTCTTCTAGCTTTGGGGTTGGTTTACTCTTGCTTTTCTAGTTCCTCTATGTGTGAAGTCAGGTTGCTAAATTGAATCTATCTAACTTTTTGGTGACAGCATTTAGCTGTATAAACTTTCCTCTTAACAATACTTTAGTGGTGTCCCAGAGAGTCTGGTATGTTGTATCTTTTTATTATTTTATTGTTTACCCAAACGTCATTCAGGAGCACGTTGTTTGTAATTTCCATGTAATTGTACAGTTTTGAGTAATTTTCTTAGTACTAATTTCTGTTTGTATTGCACTATGAGCCAAGAGTGTGGTGGTATGAATTCAGTATTTTTGAATTCATTGAAAATTGCTTTATGGCTGAGTGTGTGGTTGACAGTTTGGCCTCTTCTTTGTATGGTTGCTTCTGTGTGCTGGAGATGCAAGTAAAGCACTCAGGCTCTTTATTCCTTCTCCAGCATAGTGACAGCAAGGGTAGGTGTTGCTTCACAGCAGTGGCAGTACAGCTCTCAGTTGCCTCCCTGAGCTCTACCCCAGAGAAACACAGACCCACTGCCAATAAAGAAGCTCAGCTGGGGGTAGGGCAACTGTACTGCAGGGCCAAGCCTGGGGCTGCTGTTGAAGGGGATGGGGCTTACAGGAAAGACAGACTAGACTCCTCTCTGTATGGTGGCTGTGGTGTGCTGGAGGTGAGTAAAGCACTCAGGTTCTTTGTTCCTTCCTTAGCCCAAGGGCTGTATAGCTGCCGCAGCACTACAAAGTGGCTCTCAGTTGCCTCTGAGAACTCCACCCCAGCGAGACACAGATCTGCTGCTATTGGGAAAGTTCCGCTGGGGGTGAGGTGGCTGAACTGTGGGCTCAATCCAGGGGCACTGCCTGGCGAAGAGCAGGGAGTTGGGGGCTCACAGAAGAGAGACTCAGCTCCTCTCTACATGGCAGTATGGCATGCTGGAAGTGCCAGCAATGAAATCAGGGTCTTCATTTTTTCCCTATCATGAGGGCAGCAAGGGTGGTACCACTGCAGTGGCAATGGCAGAGAGCCTGTGGATTGTGTCTGGAATTTCCTCCCCAGAAAAATGCAGAGCTGCCACCAATTGAAGTATTAGGCAGGGGCAAAGCAGTTGTGCTGGGGGCCCAGATTGGATGAACCTGCCTAGTGAAAATTAGTAGGAGTAGGGACTTGCATGGAAAATAATCTGGCTGCTTTCCCGTAAGTCAGCTGCAGTGTACCGAATACCCACAATAGTTCTTGGGCTCTTTGCTTCCTCTCCAGCATGAGGGCAGTGGGCAGGGGCTGAAGTAGTGGCAAAAGGGGTGGGCCTTTCAGCTAACTCTGAGAGTTCTGTCACAGAAAAATGCAGAACTGCTACTGGCCTGAGTGCGCAGGCAGGGGTCAGCTGGCTACACTGAGTTCCCAGGCCAGTGGACTTTGCCATGCAAGGTGTAGTGGGAGTAAGGCCTTCAGTCTATCTGTACCTCAGGACTGTTGATGTGGCTCCTATCCTGGGACTATGCAAGAGAGCTTGACCTCCCTTGTTGGTGGAACTACAGCAACTGGCACCAGGGTGCTCAGGGACCTAAGGCCCTTGGGGTTCCATGTGTGCCTGGGAGGTAACTCTCCCCAGACTCTATGCAGTTCTCCATGTTAGCTTGGAGGCCCCTGACAAAGGTGGTTGGGAGAATCTCCTGTGCTTAGGAATGCAAAGTCCATGGCAAAAGTGTGAGTCCCTGGGGGCTCTGGTTCACTCACAATTTCCCTGCAGTGGAGGGTCTCCCTTGGCATTCTGCACCAATCCTAGTGGGTCACTATCTTGTCTTGCTCCTCTCTGCTCTCTGTGGGTGATGTTGCTTCCTTGATGAATTCCAACATGTCCTGGATGATCCAGTTACCAGTTAGTGTTTACTCGTTGGTTTATCTCAGTAGCTGCTTCTAATCAGCCACCTTGACATCTAGTCTTTTTTATAACTTTCAATATTGTCTTACCCTTGCTTGCAAAGTTTCTGCTGAGAAATCCACTGGCATTCTTGTAGAGACTCCCTTGTATGTGGCAATTTGCTTTTATCTTGCTGCTTCAAAAATTCACTTTGACTTTTAACAATTTGATTATAACTCTCTCAGGATAGAGTATTTGGGTTCAATCTATTTAGGAACCATTGGGCTTTATGAATAATGTTACTTCTGATATGGTTTGGCTGTGTCCCCATCAAAATCTTATCTTTAATTGTAGCTCCCATAATTCCCACATGTTGTGGGAGGGACCCAGTGGGAAGAAAGTGAATGGTAGGGGCAGTTATTCCCATGCTGCTGCTCTCATGATAGTGAGTTGTCACGAGATCTGGTGATTTTATAAGGGGCTTTTCTCCCTTTTGCTCAGCACTTCTCTTTCCTGACATCATGTGAAGAAGGACATATTTGTTTCCACTTCCACCATGATTCTAAGTTTCCTGAGGCCAACCCAGCCATGCAGAACTATGAGTCAATTCAACCTCTTCCTTCAGTCTCTGGCAGTCCTTTATAACAGCATGAGAATGGACTAATACAGTAAATTGGTACTAGGTAGTAGGGTGCTGCTGTAAAGATATGTGAAAATGTGGAAATGACTTTGGAACTGGGTAACAGGCAGAGGCTGGAACAGTTTGGAGGGCTCAGAAGAAGATAAGAAGATGTGGGAAAGTTTGAAACTTCTCAGAGACTTGTTAAATGGCTTCAGCCACAACACTGATAGTGATATGAACAATGAAGTCCAGTCTGAAGTGGTGTCTGATGGAGATGTTGAATTTGCTGGGAACTGGAAAAAAAGTGACTCTTGCTATATTTTAGCAAAGAGACTGGCTGCATTTTGCCCCTGACACAGAGATCTACATGGAACTTTGAACTTGAGAGAGATAATTTAGTCTTTCTGACAGAAGAAATGTCTAAGCAGGAAAGCATTCGAGAGGTGACTTAGGTGCTGTTAAAAGCATTCAGTTTTATGTATTCACAAAGATGTGGTTTGGAATTGGAACATGTGTAAAAGGGAAGCAGGGCATAAAAATTTGCAAAATTTGCAGGCTGACAATGTGACAGAAAAGAAAAAACCCGTTTTCTGAGGAGAAATTAAAGCCTGCTGCAGAAATTTGCATATGCAACAAGGAGCTGAATTTTATTTGGCAAAATGATGGGGAAAATGTCCCCAGGGCATGTCAGAAACTTTCATGTCAGCCCTGCCTATCGTAAGCCTGGAGGCATAGGAGGGAAAAATGGTTTAATGGGCTGGGCCCAGGGCACCCCTGCTGTTTGCAGCCTAGGACCTTGGTGCCCTGTGTTCCAGCTGCTCCAGCTGTTGCTAAAACAGGCCAAGGTACAGCTAGGGCTGTGGCTTCAGGGAGTGGAAGCCCTAAGCTTTGGCAGCTTCCATGTGGTGTTGAGCCTGTGAGTGCACAGAAGAACTGAGGTTTGGATACGTCCACCTGCATTTCAGGGGAGGTATGCAAATACCGGGATGTCCAGGCAGAAGTTTGCTTCAGGGGTGGAGTCCTCATGGAAAACCTCTGCTAGGGCAGTGCAGAAGGGACATGTGGGTTTACAGCCCTCACACAGAGTTCCCACTGGGGCACTGCCTAGTGAAGCTGTGAGAAGACAGTCACTTTCCTCCGGATCCCAGAATGGTAGGTACACCAACAGATTTTACTGTGCACCTCAAAAAGTCACATACACTCAACACTGGCCTGTGAAAGCAGCCTGGAGGGAGCTGTACATTGCAAAGCCATAGAGGCATAGCTTCCCAAGGCCCTGGGAGCCCAGTTCATGCATCAGCATGACCTGGATGTGAGACATGGAGTCAAAAGATATCATTTTGGACCTTTAAGATTTGATTGCCCCACTGGATTTTGGACTTGTATAAGGCCTTTAGCCCCTTTGTTTTGGTCAGTTTCTCCCATTTGGAATGGGTGTATTTACCAAATACCTGTACCCCCATTGTATCTAGGAAGTAGCTAATTTGGTTTTGATTTTACTGGCTCATATGAAAAAGGGAATTGACTTGTCTCAGATGAGACTTTGGACTTGGACTTTTGGGTTAATGCTGGAATGAGTTAAGGCTTTGAGGGACTGTTGGTAAGGCATGATTGTGTTCTAAACTGTGAGTACATGAGATTTGGGAGGGGCCGGGGTGGTCTGGCTGTGTCCTCACTCAAATCTAATCTTGAATAGTAGTTGTCATAATCTTCACATGTCATGGGAGGGGCCCAGTGGGAAGTAAATGAACTGTGGGGAGAGTACCCTAATGCTGCTGTTCTTGTTATAGTGAGTTCTCATGAGATTTGATGATTTTATAAGGAGCATTTCCCCTGCTTGGCACTTCTTTCTGCCATCATGTAAGAATGATATGTTTGCTTCCCCTTCTGCCATGATTGTAAGTTTCCTGAGGCCTCACCAGCCATGCAGAACTGTGAGTTAATTCAACTTCTTTCCTTTATAAATTACCCAGTCTTGGGCAGTCCTTTATAGCAATGTGAGACTAATACAATTTCACTCCCTTGATTTGGCAAGCTTAGAGCCATTATGTCCTTTCTTCCCTTTTTTGACATAGGGTCTTACTCTGTCACCCAGGGTGGAATGCAGTGGCATAATCTCAACTCACTGAAACCTCTTCCTCCTGGGTTACAGTGATTCTCACGCCTCAGCCTCCCAAGTAGCTGGGATTACAGGTGCCCACCACCACACCCGGCTATTTTCGTATTTTTAGTAGAGATGGAATTTCACTGTGTTGGCCAAGCTGGTCTCAAACTCTTGACTTCAAGTGATCTGCTAACCCTGTTCTCCCAAAGTGCTGGGATTACAGGAGTGAGCCACTGTTATGTCTTTAAGTAATATTTCTGACATTTTTCTCTTCTCCTTCTGTTATTCCATAGGCTGCATAGATTTATAAATTTTTCATGCTGTTTTAACTATTTTCCTTTCTTTTTTCATTTTGTTCATCTAACTGGCAAAATTCAAATAATATTTTTTCACTGATTCTTTGTTCTGCATATTTGTGTTT
>NW_016107434.1:2209115-2243151 GCF_001604975.1 Cebus imitator | reverse complement strand
TTATTGGGGTATAAGTGGTATTTGGTTATATGAGTAAGTTCTTCAGTGGTAATTTGTGAGATTTGGGGTGCAACCATCACCCGAACAGTATATATGCACCCAATTTGTAGTCTTCTATCTCTTGCCTCCCTCTCACTCTTCCACTTAAGTCCCCAAAGTCCACCATATGATTCTTAGGGTTTTGCATCCTCATAGCTTAACTTCCACATATCAGTGAGAATATATGATGTTTGGTTTTCCATTCCTGAGTTACTTCACTTAGAATAATAGTCTCTAATCTCATCTAGGTCACTGAAAATGCTGTTGATTCATTCCTTTTTATGGCTGCATAGTATTCCATACACACACACAGAGAAATGTATATATATATACACATATATCATATATATATATACACATAATATGCCACAGTTTCTTTATCCACTCATTGACTGATGGGCATTTTGGTTGGTTACACAATTTGGCACCAGGTATGGGCATTTGGGTGGGTTCCACAATTCAACAATTGTGAATTGTGCAGCTATAAACATGCTTGTGCATGTACCTTTTTCGAATAATTACTTATTTTTCTCTGGGTAGATACCCAGTAGTGGGATAGCTAAATCAAATGACAGTTCTACATTTAGTTCTTTAAGGAATCTCCACACGTTTTCCACAGTGGGAGCACTAGTTTACATCCCCACCAGCAGTGTAAAAGTGTTTCCTGTTCACCACATCCACACCAGCATCTACTGTTCATTTATTTTTTTTTATTATGGCCATTCTTGCAGGAGTGAGGTGGTATTGCTTTGTGGTTTTGATTTGCATTTCTTTGATCATTAGTGTTGTTGAGCATTTTTTCATATGTTTGTTGGCTATTTGTATATCTTATTTTGAGAACTGTCTATTCATGTACTTAGCCCACTTATTGATGAGATTGTTTCTTTTTTTTCTTACTGATTTGAGTTTGTTGTAAATTCTGGTTATTAGTCCTTTGTCAAATGTATAGATTGTAAAGATTTTCTACCACTCTGTGGGTTGTCTGTTTACTCTGCTGACTGTTCCTTTTGCCATGCAAAAGCTCTTTAGCTTAATTAGGTCCCAGCCATTTATGTTAGTTCTTATTGCATTTGGTTTTGGGTTCTTGGTCATGAAATCCTTGCCTAAGCCAATGTCTAGAAGAGGTTTTCCAACATTATCTTCTAGAATTTTTATAGTTTCAGGTATTAAGTTTCAGTCCTTAATCTATCTTGAGTTGATTTTTGTATAAGGTGAGACATAAGGATCCAGTTTCATTCTCCTACATGTGGTTAGCCAATTATCCCAGCACCATTTGTTGAATAGGGTGTCCTTTCCCCACTTTATGTTTCTGTTTGCTTTATCAAAGATCAGTTGGCTGTAACTATTTGGGTTTATTTATGGGTTCTCTATTCCGTTTTACTGGTCTATGTGCCTATTTTTATACCAGTTCCACGCTGTTTTGGTGACTATGGCCTTATATTATAGTTTGAAATCAGGTAGTGTGATGTCTCTAGATTTGTTCTTTTTGCTTAACCTTGCTTTGACTATGTGGGCTCTTTTTTGGCTCCATATAAGTTTTAGAATTGTCTTTTCTAATTCTGTGAAGAATGATGGTGGTATTTTGAAGAGGATTGTATTGAATTTTTAGATTGCTTTTGGCAGTATGGTCATTTTCACAATATTGATTCTATCATCCATGAGCATGGGACTTGTCTCCAGTTGTTCATGTTGTCCATGATTTCTTTCAGGTGATGGTAATTTCCCTTGCAGGGGTCTTTCGACTCCTTGGTTAGGCATATGCTTAATTTTTTTTTTTTTTTTGGTGGGGGAGGGCAGCTATTGTAAAAGGGGTTGAGTTCTTGATTTGATTTTCCACTTGGTTGCTGTTGGTGTATAGAAGAGCTACTGATTTGTGTATATTACTCTTGTATCCAGAAACTTTGCTGAATTATTTTTATCAGTTCTAGGAGCTTTCTAAAGGAGTCCTTAAAGTTTTCAAGGTAAACAATGATATCATTAGCAAACAGTGACACTCTGACTTCCCCTTTACTGATTCAGATGCTCTTTATTTCTTTCTCTTGTCTAATTGCTCTGGCTAGGACTTCCAATACTATGTTGAAGAGGAGTGGTGAGAGTGGGCATCCTTGTCATGTTCTGGTTCTCAGAGGGAATGCTTTCAATTTTCCTGATTCAATATCATGTTTGCTGTGGGTTTGTCATAGATGGCTTTTATGACATTAACATATGCCCCTTGTATGCCTATTTTGCTGAGAGTTTTAATCATAAAGTGATGCTAGATTTTGTTGAAGGCTTTTTCTGCATCTATTGAAATGATCATGTGACTTTTGTTTTTAATTCTATTTATCTGATGTATCACAGTTATTGAAGGTTGTTAAACCTTCCCAGTTCCTGGTATGAAACTCAGTTGATCATGGTGGATCATCTTTTTGACATGTTGTTGGATTCACCTATTATTTCTTTAAATAACCTCTCTTTTTACCTCCTCTCTTGTCCTTCTTGTACTTCCATACTGTATAGATTGGTCTGCTTGATCATGTGCTGTAAGTGTTCTAGGTTTTCTTCACTGTTCTCCCCCCACCACACTTATTTTATTATTCTGACTCAAAAAATTCAAATGACCTGACTTCAAGATTCCTGATTCCTTTTTCTGTTTGATCAAGTCTGCTGTTGAACCTTTCCAGTGAATTTTTGGTTCAGTTTTTATATTCTTTGGTTCTAGATTTTCTGTTTTTCATAGTTTCTCTTTGTTGATTTTTTCATTTTGTTCATGTATCATTTACCTGATTTCATTTAGTTGTTTATGTTGCCTTATAGCACACTGAGCTTTATAATGATTACTTTGAATTCTTTGTCAAGTAATTCATACTAATAGATTTTCATTTCTTTGGGGCCTGTTTCTGAAAATCTATTTTGGGCCTCTGATTGGTCATATTTCCCTGTTTCTTCATGTGTCTTATTTTTTACACTTTTTTCTTATTTGAAAAAGCAAAAAGTGGCTTCACACAGGAGAAGACCTTCATCAGTCTATCCAGTTAGAAACTTTGGGTCCTCTTAAACCTTTTCTGGGGATGCCTCTTCCCCAGGTTTGTGCATGTAATTCTGCAAGAAGAGAGGTTTGCCAGTTTTCTTTTCAGAAGCTTGTGATCTCTTGCTCTGTAGAGTGTCTGTCTGTGGTGCTACAGGTTCTCTGGAAACATTAAAAGCTTTCTTTTCTGTTCTATGTGGCCATCAGGAATCCAAAATATGCCAGTTCTGTCACTCCAAATTAGGAGAGACAGTAACCAGACATTTGAGTAGCCCTCTGAAAATCTGGAATACTAGCCACACTTCTCCTTCCCTCCTGTGGGAGAAACCATGAGTTGGTCTCTTTCCCCCAAATGTGAAAAGCTCTGCTGTCCTCGATATTTATTGCCAGTTTTCTGGCATTGTAATAAACTTCTAAACTCTCTTTTACTCTTTGTAACTTGTAGGCATCCAAATATGCCAGGATCCTGTCTGCACTCCAAGTCTGATGAGACAGAAACCAGTCCCTTTAGTCATTGCCCCAAAGAGTTGGAATGTACCTTTAACATTCCACTCTTCTTCTTTCCTCCCAAGGGAGAAGCCATAATCTTTCTGATCACACTCAGTTGTGCTGTACTGGGGGAGGGAGCATGACAGGTGACACAAAATGGCTTTTCTTATCCATTTCAATGTGGTTGTCTTTAACTCTGAGCATGCCTAAGGTGGAGTGACTTAACTAGTTAGTTTCTAGAGTTCTCATAAAGGCTCTTTGGAGGATATATTATTGTCCCCATGGGGAAATGGGGTTGGTGACTTCCCACTCTGCTATCTTACTCGTGTATTTCTTTCTAGCCATCTTTTTTATTACTAGGTTTTAGCATAATCTTATTGTAAAATAACATTCCCTGTATAATTTCATTCATTTGACATTTGTAGACTTGTAGTATGGCCCTCGGTATAACTAACTTTTGTATAATTTCTAGTTTGCTTGAAAAGAATGTGTGTGCGCAGTTGTTGGATACTGTGTTTCTATGTTTGTTGGGTCAGGTTTGCTAACTGTGTTATTTTAATTTTCTATATCCTTGATGATTTTGTCTGTTTTTAAATATCAATGCTTGAGAGAGGCATTGAATTATAACTACAAATTTGTAACAAAAAAATCCCCTACTATCAATCTTTGTTATACATTTTAAGATAGGATAGTGTATACACACACACACACACACACACACACAAAGAATTGTTACATCTTCCTGGAGAACTATGCTTTTTAACATATTGCCATGTACTTTACAGTAATGCTTTTCATTCATTTTGTCTTCTATTAAAAGACATCTACATAAACTCTCTTTTGCCTAGCTTTTGCATGGCACATGTTTCCCCTACTTTCATTCTTTCTGTGCCCTTATTTTTAGTGGTGTCTCTTTCAAACAGTATAGATTTTAGGTTTGTCTTCTATTCAACCTAATGTTTTTTGTCTTTAAGTGAAGCAGTGATGCATTTATATTTAATGTAACTATTTATATATTTGCACTTAAATATATAATCTTACCCCATCATTTGCTTCTGCTAGTTGTTCTATCCTTATTTTACTTTATTGTTTTGCCTTTCTATTGCCTTTTCAAAATTATTTTTCATTATTTGATTTTTCCCTTCTTCATTAGATTATACTCATTTATATTACTTTAGTGATTCTAGAATTTATGTGTTATCTTCATTTATGAGGTTTATTATTAATGCCATTTGCCTTTTTTAATATACAATGCAGAGATTAACCATTTAACTCCACTTCCCGAACACTCTTAGTTATGTGCACTGCTTTTTATGTAATTCTATGTATATTTTAAACTCCAAGAAACATTATGTTATTGTTACAGAGAGTTAACATCTGCATATATTTTCTTATGTTACTCCTTTCATTTCTCATTGATTTTTCCTGCATGTCTGATATTCTGTCCAGTATAATTTCCTTCTGCCTTAACATCCTTTACTATCCTTTGGTGTGGTATTCTCTGGTAACAAATTTTCTTAGTTTTTGTTTGAACAATTTTTAGCTCCATGTTTTTTCCCAACATTTTTTGAAGAAAAATTTAAATATATGGAAAAACTTAAAGGATTTTCCAATGACCACCTATATATCTACCACTTAAACTCCACGATTAGCATTTGGTTGTATTTATCACATATCTATCATTCACCATCAATCTATCTTATGGATTGATGCATTTCTCAGTAAGTTGCAGACATTACTATTTAGACCATGTCATGCATGTTATTAACTAGAGTTAAGTGTATATATAGCTTGAGAAAAAATTACATACAGCAAAATGGATAAATCATAAGTGAACTATTAAATAAAATTTGACAGATTACTGTCATCCTGGAAATTCCTCCACTTTTATTCTTGAAGGATATTATTGCTGGGTATAATTCAAGGATGGAAATTATTTTCATTTGGCACTATCAAAATATGATTCAATTGACTACTAGCTTCAATATTTCTATTGAAAAGTTGGGTTTTGTAATTGTTGCTTCTTTGAAAGTAGCCTGTTTTTTAACCCACTTTGGCTGTTTTCAAATTTTTTTTCTTTGTTTTCTGTTTCCAGCAGTTTTATCATCAAGTACCTAAATATCTATTTTTATTTTGTTTGGGGTTCCTAAGACTTCTTGACTCCATACTTTGGTATGTTTTGCTAATTTTGGAAGGCTCTTAGCTACTATGTTTTTAAACATTGCACCTTTCCCATTCTCCCTCTAGTCTTTCTGACACTCTTAATTACATACATTTTTGACCTTCTCACTATTTCCATGCCTCTTATTCTTTTATGTGTATTTTCTATCTTTATGTGTTTTTATTATTATATAAAATATATAAATATATAATTGTCCCATGAAATTATTTCAGCAAAAATCGAAGTGTTTTCATTCTCAATATTTTCTTCTGACCTCTTTTCCAGGTCAGCTAATTGTTCTTTGGCTATATCTAGAGGCTCCTAGAAGGAACTTAACACCTTTTCTACCCCACCTCAAACACAAATCACAAATCACATCTGCCAACATGACCAAAAGGACCGATAATATTACCCTCAACCTGGGCTTAAATATGTCATTATTATAAGTACTTCAGGATTCCTAGATTATGCTTATTCCATAAAACCCAATCACCAAATCTATGGGCAGTGAGACAACTTTCTTACCAAGGTCTCTAATGTATTTTATTTACTTGTCTATCTGTCTCACTCCATAGAATACAAGCTCCATGAAAGCAATATTTTTTTTAGCTGTTCAGTTTGCTAATGTATACCCAATTTCTAAACAGTGCCATGCATATAAGAATAAACATTCAAAAAATATGTTCTGAATGAATAAATAGTATGTGGATTCTCTTTTATTAGAAACACGACACTGGAACTTTATGAAAACAACAATCAGAAATTTTATTTCTTAAAACAACAGCAGCAGCAACAATAAAAAGCTGCATTGGTTAGCATAACAACTAGGTAAATGTAAAAGCTAAAAAAGAGAGTCAATTGGAGTTTGGAGGCATTATTGATAACTTTATTATTATCCTCTTCCATTAGGCTTCAAAAACACTCTTCCATTGCCCAGTTTGATTCCCAACACAAATGATACCATCACAGTATGGTGCTGCTACTACTGACGTCCATTTACTAGAGACAGAAATGAGTGAAGTCGTACTCTAAATGTGAGTCAAACTGATCCCTAATTTATCAATCAGCTCCAATTACCATGTATAGCAACAGTGATCCAGTAGTGCCTAAAGCCCAATACCTATTCAAGCCTCAAGTTGTACCATTTAGTTTTACAGCATTAGGTTTTAGACTGGTAAATACCTTGTTCCATCTCGCCAAATCACTTTTCTGCTCCTTAGCCTAAGGGCAAATGTGGGGAGACAGGGTAGAAAAGTTGTGCTGAACCAAATGTTGGCAAATAAAAGTCATCCTTTATCTTCTTACTTTCTTTGTCCTATATGTAAGGAAATATTTTATAGGTTGTACAGAGGCAGCTGCAGCATACTGCCATGGATGGGATCCCTTGAGTTTATACATGTTGCTGTGAGTGATGACAGCAAATTCCCATGCACAACATACTAAAGAGGCCTACCAATCCAACACTTTTAGTCATCTTATTAGTGTGTGTGTGTGTGTGTGTGTGTGTGTGTGTGTGTGTGTGTATAATTTTCTAAAGGAGTCTTTTTTCAACTTTACTATAGGATCAACTAGATTTCAATTCCCCATTGTGAGTAATGTTTTCACCTGAATTCAACGGAAAGTTTTAAGAGTCCCTACTGTCTCTTTCTATCAAGACTAGTAAAATGTTAAAGAATAACATTTAAGTATTTATTTAGCACTGGAATTCACTATACTGTTCTCTCTTAATTTTCTTAATCAGGTATTTTAAACATTTAAATTTATATGCTCATTCTAAGAAGTCACAGATTACAGATATATAAAGAATTAAGGTTCTCTGTTTACCCCCTTCCCATTCCCTAATCCAATACTATCAGTCTGGTGATCATATGCCCGTCTCTTCCTATCCTCATTCATACATAAATAAACATATAAGTTCCCTGCCTCTACCACTATTTCGAGAAAAACAGGATCATAACTCACACATTACTGTTTACCATGAACCAACAACATATTATGGTCATAATGTCAGTTCAGATTAGCAAAACTAATGTTATCTGTCACTGTAATCATAACACTGGGAATAATGATTATAGTAGTAATTTCATTTTAGTGTTAAGACTAGAATTACACTGTTATTTACCTATATTTTAGTAACTTCCAGGTACATCTAGTAGTTTTTTAAACAGAGTAAGTATTCAAGATATATGCTGAAGAGAAAAATAAAAGCACAGAGATGGCTAAACGTTACAAAGTTTTTCAAGAGATATATCTCAAATACAGCAAAATAAAATGAAAGAGCTAAGAATGGGCTATAAGACTGATGATGTTTTTAAAAGTTACAACTTTTAAAAGTGTGCGTTATTATTATAAAACATATAATTGTCCCATGAAATTATTTCAACAAAAAATGAAGTTAAGTGCTGATTATAGAATACAATAGTACTTAGGAAATTATTTCAACAAAAGCACAGTTAAATACTAAGTGAAAGTGGGAAGATTAATAAAATTGAAGTTAAATTTCTGTGAACTTTGTCTCTATAAATACAATGGCTTTGTCAAGAATTACTTTAAAATACTATTTTTCACAAAGCTGTTTGAAAATCTAAAACAACTACATAAGGAAGAGCATTCTGAGTAGTTGCAAGTAAAAGTCTGATTTTTCTGTTAAAGGTTATACCTTTTAATATGATCTTCTGATTGATTTATGTAAAGCTTTGGATTTTTCATTTTCTCAAGCCTGTCACTGTAGTGATGTATGGTACATTTTACTATCAAGTTTGCCATAAGCAATAAAGTCAGGGCCCCAAAGAAATTTTAATGTATTTCTCCATTTTTATCCCACAGCTTTCTATTATTCAGTTACTTTGTTTAGAATCCCATGGTTAGTCGATAGCATTTTTACACTCATAAAAATAATTTAAAATTTTAACTTAAAGGTAAAATTTAAGTAGACTATTTAATAGAAAAGTTTAAGAGTCATCATATGTAAAGTGAAAATCTAAATGATAAATCAAAATTTATACTAACGATATTTTTTAATGTTTGATTTTACATTCTAGTTTGCTTAGGGCATTTCTCTCTAAAAAGATAAATAAAAAAAAAATCATTAAATGGCATATAACGTGAATGCAGACACACCTGTAAGATTCTGTATGAATTTTAAAAAAAAGTATACAAATAATCAATTAAATTAAGATGTTCTTATTGTAGAACTAACAGCTGTTAACAGAAGCTATGAAGACAAAAATGGAATGGTAGTCAAGACATCTGTAACCTAGTAGAAATAAGTCCTTAAACAATTATAACATAAAGCAGAATAAATAAGATTATTTGCAATAAGAAAGGAAGAGAAACAAAGTGACACGGCAGTTCATCTCTTGTGCCTAAAGGCATAAGACTCTGAGTTCAATCTTGCATAGTGAGTAGTATTAAGAAGTTAAGGAGAGAAGAAAAAAGGAAAGCTGGTAAGATACAATAAGGCAAGGAAGGAGAGAAGCAGAAGGTATAATCAGGGAATGGTCATTGGTTAAGTATTAATAGAGCAAAGTGGACATGTAGGGGAATTCTGGGAGCAAGACTGAAAAAGGATGTTAAAGAAATATGTCAGACAGCCTTTGATTCACAGCTAATCATCTTATTCAATTAGAAAATAATGAAACACTATTGTGGAATTTTGTGCACGAAAAATACACTAGAAAAAATGTTAACTTGTTAAGATGTGTCTGAAATACAATGTGATTTTGATAAAATATTTAGAAGGTACCTGTCATTTTTGTTTTCCAGCGCTTATTCATCTTTCTTTTGGTAATTGTACTTTGTTTTCTGTCTAAAGAATTCCTTCTCTACCATGTGGGTTAGTTAGGAGTAAAGCTGGTGACTTGTGAAAGTTTAGCCCTGGACCCTGTGACTAAGACACAGGCATATCAACTAACTCTGAAGTCACACCAAAAATACCACCTTAAAGCCTGCTATTTAAAAAAAAGAAAGAAAAGAAAAGAAAAATCCTAAATAGTCCTAATTGGGCCAACATGTAAGATATTAAGCTATCAAAATGAAGAGAAAAAATTCCAATGAATGAATTCAAAGAACTAAACAAAGAGATATTCCATGTTCATGGGTAAAAAGACTAAGTATTGTCATGATGCCAATCCTTCCCAAACTGATCGTCAATCCCAGTCAAAATCCAAGCAAGTTTTTTTGGATATGGAAAAACTGATTGTAAAGTTTTTACGGAGAGACAAAAACCTCAGAAGGGTCAATAACATATTGAAGATGAACAAAGTTGGGAGACTAAGACTATCTGACTTGAAAATTTACTGCAAAGCTATAGTGATCAAGACTGTGGTACTGGCAAAAGAGACAAATCCATCAGTGGAACAGACTAGGGACGCAGAAAAAGAACACACAAATATGCAAAAGAATGAGGCAATACGATGGAGAAAATATAGTCTTTTCAAGAAATGGCGCTGAAACAACTGAATTATCTACATTTTAAAAAGCTGAATCTATATATAGACGTTAAATCCTTTACAAAAATTAATTCAGAATGTATCACAAACATAAATGTAAAGCACAAAGCTATTTAACTTCGACAAGATAACTTAGGAAAAAATCTAGATGAAATTGGATTTTGCAATGCTTTTATAGATATAACACTAAAAGCACAATGCTAGAAAAAAAGAATTGATAAGCTGGAGTTCCTTAAAATTAAAAACTTGTGCTTTGTAAAAGACACTGCTAAGAGAATGAAAAGACAAAACACAGAATAGTAGAACACATTTGCAAATACATATTTGATAAAGAACTGTTATCCAAAATATACAAAGAACTCTTAAAACTCAATAATAAGAAAATAAACCCCAATTAAAAATAGGTTGATGGATGCAGCAAACCACAATGTCATGTTTATAACTATGTAACAAACTTGCATGTTCTTCATATGTACCCCAGAACTTAAAGTAAATTAAAAAGAAGGCAAAAGATTTGAAGAGACACCTCACCAAAGAAAATATATAGATGGCTAATAAACATGAAAAGATGATCAACATCATGTATCTTTAGGGAGTTGCAAACTAAAGCAACAATGAGAGAACACTTCAGACCTACTAGAATGACAAAAGTCCAAAATACCTACAATGCTTAATGCTGGTCAGGAAGTGGAACAATAGTAACTCTCATTCATTGTTGGTGGGAATACAAAATGGTACAACTACTTTGGAAAACAGTTTGGCAGTTTTTTTTTAACAGAGATAAACATACTCTTAGCATATGATCTAGTAATTGTTCTCCTTGGTATTTACACATGTGAAAACTTATGCACCTTGGTATTTACACATATGAAAACTTAAAAACTTATCTTCAGACAAAAGCCTGCTCATGGATGTTTACAGTAGCGTTATTCATAACTGCCAAAACACAGAAGCAACTGAGATGTTCTTCAGTAGGTGCATGGACAAATGAAATGTGGTATAACCAGACAATGAAATTTTATTCAAAAAAAAAAAAAAAAAAAATTGAGTTCCATATCCAGGACAAGATATGGAGAAACATAAATGCATATTAACATATGAAAGAAGCTAATCTGAAAAGCTCTATACTATATGACTTCAACTACATTGCATTTTGGTAAAAGTAAAACTATGTACATAGTAAAAAGATCAGTTGCTAAGGGTTAAAGGAGTGGGAGGGATGAGTAAGTAAAACACAGAGGATTTTAAGACAGCAAAACTATTCTGCATAATACTATAATGGTTGACAAACGTCCTTATACATTTGTCAAAACCCATATTATGTACAACACCAAGAGTGGATCCTTATGTAAACTATGGACTTTGGGTGATTACAATGTGTCAATGTAGGTTCATCAGTTGTAACAAACTTACCACTCTATTATAGGACATTGACAGTAGGGGAGGCTGTGAATGTGTTGAGGTAGAGGGTATATGGGAAATCTCTGCATTTTCTGCTCTATTTTGCTGTGAACCTAAAATTGTTCTGAAATAAAACGTCTACTTTTTAGTAAAAGTTTTCTAAGGTCAAAATAGGTAATATTGAAAATTAGCATTTTAAAAATCAGTTACAAAATAACTGCTAAGAGTTAATGACATTCTTCCTAATTTTTCAAGAATGCTGAAACTCTTCAGCCATGAATATATTTCAAATAAAATTGATAAATCACTTTGGTGACACCCATCAGAAAAAGCTTGACTGGATAAATAAAGTGACCATCTTTTCAACTTCATTTTCAAATTCCTCTGCATCACGACATTATTGGCAGAGACTGGAGAAAGAAAGAGGGAAGGAAGAAAAGAAACTAGTGTGATTAAAAAAAAAGAAATGCTATGGAAATGAGGGTTATAGATGAAATAAAAGAAAAGTCATAGGGAAGATGTGTTAACAAAAGAGAAAGAATGAATCCCAAGAAAGTTGGCACTATTAACTAACAAGCCATTGACATTTTCCCAATCAATAAATGGTTCCATTAACTTCTAACGAAAGTATATTTTTCTAAAAAATAAGTCACAAGAAAAAAAAAACTTGTCATAGTAACTGAAAAAACCCTGTGTAATTTTTTTTGTATAGAATGGTAGTTTAATGAACAATATTCAGAAACATTTTTCAAAAATTATATATATAATTAGATGTTCTGTAGTTATCAGGCACTGAGGACACCTAAAAAAAATAAGAAGAAAAATGCACCATATATATTCAGTGTCAGTGAATATGACACCTCAAAGAAGTAATACTGTTATCCAAAAAACTGTTATCTTCACAGCTTATTTCAGGTAACAATATTTCTTCTTTGAGGTGTTATATACCAAAGACCAATAAAATACCAAAACAACAAGGTGAACAGTGAGCTATCACATAGAATGGCAGGAGTCTCTACCCATGAATTCAGTGCTTTTGATTTTTTTTTTGTGTGTGTATATGGTAGCAAAAGTAACAGAAAACTACAACTAAGGGGTTCAAGTGAATGTGAAAAAATGTTTGGATAGTGTAACTTAATTCTTGTGAGAACCCCCAGCTTTTTGATAAAAGGTCACCAACAGTCATCATCTAGCCCAATTCTAAAACCTATTTTCAATCCTGCCCACTGTCATTTTTCTGGAGAACTGGCACCAATAATTTTCCTCTCCTGTAGAAACCCTCTCAGCTTGAGATTTTTGGCATTACCATTCTTTTCCTACTTTTGCTGAATTCTTATTAATCCTCTTACTCTTTCATATTCCCTATGATATAAAATATGTGCCTCAATATTTGGGGAAAAGAACACTAAAGATATATAAGACTTTTTCTAATCCTTTTCTGTCACTACACTCATTTCTTCACATAATTTCAGCTATCATTTTTATGGTAATTAATATAAAGCAACATCTGAAGGATCAGACCTCTTAATCAAGGACTCTAACCCAGAACTTTATTCCACAAGACAACTTTAAATTAAAATTTTACTGTATCTTGACAGTGTATTAAAAATAAAACTCTTTATTGTAATTTGGCTTCGCTTTCCATCTTCTATTTGTGCTTCTCTTTCCCTGGATATTTTTGTAAAGGTTTTATTTCTCCTTTTCCTCTCTTAAGCTTTGAATAATGAAGATCCAATTCATCCTCAAACCCTTCCCATAATGCTTATGTACAGTAATTTAACTGTGATCCTGCTAGATGATTTATTATTTGGTTTTATATTGTCCTCCCATTGTTTAATGTATATATTATTTCCTTTTTAACAGACCTGAAAATTTTTCATGAATGTAGTATCTTTTGCATCATATAGAACTCTCAAAACTATAAACATTGGTAAAATTCTCTGTTATTGACAGGAGCTGAAGAAAATCACTAATGATAAAATCAATTTTCTTTTTCCTGTTATCTGTTGTTACAGAATTATATATGCAAACCCAATGCATATATCTCAATTTTCTAATGAAATCACTGTGAATCTTATATGTACTTGCCTTGTCCTCCAAGTGCAATTCTAAAAAGCGTAGATAAGCCACAGGTGCAAATGCATCAGCTGAATGTATGACTACTTCTGATGAATCCCTGAAATAAAAAAATTTTATAATACATTTACATGCTACATAGCTTGTGACAAATCACTCCTTCTACTGACTAGAAGAGACTGAAAATTATTGTTTTATATTTATCTCCATTGGTATACAACATGTAGTGATTAATACATACTTTTAATGTGCCAGTATTTAATTGGTAAAAGGTTCAAGAATATTAAACTTTTAAGAAAAAACAATGAAGCTTTCTATTTTCATAAAAACATAAGAGTTCAACTTTCAGGTTCACTCAAAGCTCTCTGAACAGTTTTAAGACTTAAATTTCTGTTCAATTTCATTTCTGCATATTTGCTTGGTATAGGCTAAGCATTAAACATTAGTGCTTTATCTCCATTATTCTTTTCATTTTCAAGAGGTAATTCATTCAATGTTTCACACAAAATCTCAATTATCTTTCATAAAAGCAGTACTGGTGACGGTTTTAAGCTCTAGATGAACTCTTCACACCACAGTATCATTGCTATTAAAATTGATTGTCTGACATAGTGATTACCACATTCAGGTAAAATGGTATGAACTGCATGCTGGCACCATATGGATACATGTAAATTAACTCAACTTTTATCAAAGATACCCTGTAAAGCACGTATGAATAACTAAGATTATGTGTAAAGTTCTAAAAACTAATTATTTTTTATTGTTTATTAAGAGAGTAATAATGTTTTGAATTTCAAGTGAAAATTTAAAAATGGGAATTCCTCATAACTCTTTAATGCCTTGGGAAGTACTTCTATTATTTAAATTAATAGACAGTATTTTGACTATTGTAGCACAGCAAAATAAATCCTGACATTGACTTTTTGTCACTAATATAAAAATATTTTTGAATCAACCTGTATCATGCAAACTAACTGGGTGGCAACAGAAGAAATCTCAAAATATTTGGCTCTAAATTATTAATTAATTAAGCAAAATGTTTACCTTCCACTTGAAAGATCAAAAAAAAAAGTTAAAAAAAAGTAAATTTAATGATTTAAAAAACCCCAATTATCATTCATGAACCTTTAGTATCAAATATGCATCTTTCTAATGCTTAGAAAAAATAACATTAAACAGGCTTCCAGGACATTAAAATGAAAGCAGCTTATAACAGACATAGAATGATTAAAGATTCAGAATCCTGATGGAAACATGATTTGCCTTCACAGTCTACATCAACCAAAGATGCCTCCAGGTATGATGAGGAGCAGCAGCAGAAAGAGAAAGTACAAAGGAGGCCCTCCTGCTTGCTACCACCTGCCCCTCTGGCTTGACCCCAACTTGGTTTGTTAACCTTAGTCTTAATGTTTTTCCATTTTCTCCACAGTTGCCTGCTCTGGTCCTATCTTGGCTCTTTAGTCAAACCTCAATTTCTATTTACAATCTTACTATTAATATCTCTGTTCCAGACCTTAGCCTTGGAAACTGACCCTGAGCCTTAACTGTCTAATTCAGGCAGTTTGGTTTCGATATTCTTGACAATGGGGTGTGCCAAAGTATAATTAATCTGAACTAATATTATCTCAGTAGAAAGGATTTTAGGCTCTCCCTTCTCATGTCAGTTAACCCCACTAGAAACAGAGGGATGACAGCAAATAGCTTAACTGATCTGAGTCGATTGTTATCCAGACAGAATATATGACATTCTGAGAACTAAATGAAGAAGACTGTGATTTTTATGAATTCTGTTAAATTCATAATCTCTTATTGACTAACATCATTTCATTCACTTATACAAAGCAAGAGTCAACTGGGAGAGACTAGATTTCAAATAAACAGCCCTTAGTTTCGAGCAGAATAATACCACTCACTATTGCTCTTCTCTCTCATATGCCATCACCTGACATTCAAATTTCAAGGAACTCTGGTCTCTGCTTCACAGGCTTCCCTGAATCCTAAAAGCAGAATCTCTCAGAATAGTCTCTGATTAATCCAGAAAATTAAGACCATTTTGCTATCAGCAAAAATGCTTCCTAGCTGGCTGTCCTCCTCTCCTTTCTCCATTAATATAAGTAATCACTGTGGCAGTTACCACCTGTCATATAGCTGTGTCTTTTCCACAGCCACGAGCATGCTCATGTTCTCTTTCCTTACCACACTAGGCTCACCTCTACTTAACAACACCAAAAGGGCAGCTGGGTTTGGCTTGGGCCTCTCTTCCTTGATACCAGCCTCCTGAGGTGTGGAATCAGGCCCTACCTCTCACCTCAAAAACAAAAAAAACTGGTATTCCCTTGAGACTCAGTCATGGTCTTGGTCCCCACCTCTCCTCTAAAAGGACCACTATACTAGGCTGGGGCCGAACCACTGTTAACCTCTCTTGCTGAAACATATGGTTTCTGTGTTCACTAAAAGGTATACAGATATTCTCCATGGACTCACATTTATTCTCACAGACATCTCAAAATGTTACTTCTGTGAGGCCTTCCCTGACATCCTCAGGCGGTGCTAGTTTTCTCCTTTATGTGCTTCAGTATCACATTTATAGCCCTTTCATAACACATCCACTACACTGTAATTATATGTTTGTGTGCCTTTCTTCTGAGAGAGGAAAAAATTTTGTTCATCTTTGCCTGTCCCTGTCCTCCCTGCCCTGAGCTCTGTAAAAAGTACATTGCCTGGTATTCATTAGATATTTGTTGAATAAATAAATGTACAGTTAAACTTTGCTAAGTATCCTCACAATTACATACCAATTAGTGAAACTATCAGAAACTCAACAATGATTTTTTTAAATACCTATCTATATGTAATATAGTCAGTGCCACATAATGCCATTTTTGGTTAAACACCGACTGTGTATTACAGTGGTACCCTAAGATTATAAAGGAGCTGAAAAATTCCTATCACCTAGTGACATCATAGCTGTCATAATGTTATAGCACAATTTTATTTTTAAAATGAATTTAGTGTAGACTAAGTGTACAGTGTTTTTAAAGCCTATAGAAGCATACAGTAATGTCCTACGCCTTCACATTTACTCACCACTCACTCACTGATTCACCCATAGCAACTTCCAGTCCTGCAAGCTCCATTCATGGTAAGTGCCCTATACAGGTGTACCATTTAAAAATTTTTTTATATCATATTTTTACTGTACCTTTTCTACACTGAGATACATTTAGATATATAAATATTTACCACTGTGTTATAGTTAATCACAGTCTCCAGTATCGTAATATGCTGTCCAGGTTTGTAGCCTAGGAGCATATAGCCTAGGTGTATCTCTGGTGCTTGCAAAATGACAAAATTGCCTAACAATGCATTTCTCAGAATGTTTCCATATTAAGTGACACATGGCTGTACACGCTTTCTTATACATGCATATTGCATATATAAACATATTCATGTATGCATATATATATATATATATATACCAATAGCACTATACGATATCTCTAGCACAACAAAAATAAAGATTAGTAGGTCTGGGAATTTAAATGTAAAGAAATAGTTCATAAATTTAATCTCAGATGATACAGAATCAATGTAAGAAGGCAAATAAGGTAAAGAACTTGCTTCATCCTCATTTTGATACTCTGCATTACAGTGTTCTGTACTAGTTATGCCTTGAGTGGGCAGAAAATATGAGTAGGTGGGGATGAAAATGAGGATACAGTATTTTAACCATAGGATTTGGTTCTTCCTTTCTTCTTTTCATTCTTATTCTTCCATCCACCCATCCATTCATCATCCATCCATCCCATAGGTAGCAACTTTGTAGCAGTAATATACTAATGATTAAAACAGAACTATAGAATTGTCTCAAATACTGACATAAAAATGTATTCACGAACAGAAAGAAGAAAATGATTACTTTCATTAACACAACTTTAAGATTTTAGTTATTCCAATACATATATATGTAAAATAAATAATAATAAAGCAGGTTTTTACTTTGAGGACCTATAATTATCCTTTTCTCTTAAAAGCTAGGCTATAATTCTTCTCAGGGGGCTTCTATGAAAAAAAAATCTCATTTTCTCATTTCAAAATTTGTATCTAGAGGTGAGTGACTTCATATATTAATAGATACAAAAAGTGAATTGTAAACTATTCTAGGTAGAAATATAAAAAATTATTTCCAAAAAAGACTGTTATACCAGTCTCTCCTAAAAACATTTTAAAATGTTAATTGGAATTTGGGCAAAAGGTATCTCACAATAAACTTCTATTTATTATTTTTTATTATTGTTATTCATATTGTTTTTTTTATAGACAGGGTCTTGCAATGTTGCCCAGGCTGGAGTTCAGTGGTGCAATTAGAGCTGACTGCAGTCTCGAACTCCTGGCTTCAAGTGATCTTCTTTCTCTGGCCTCTCAAAGTGTTGTGATTACAGGTGTGAGCCACAGCACCTGGCATAATAAACTTCCAGAACTACCCTGATCTCTCTAAATTACTTCATTATACGAAAAGGATTCAATCGTGTTTTAAAAGATCTCTAATTATAATCAAATAATTTTGCTTTAAAAAGTTTATTTTTTGTCACCTTAGAGGTAGTCTACTTTTTTTTTTATAAAAAATGTCATTTGAATCAGACGTTTGAAATGGGATTCCAAGTAAATGATTAGTTGCATGCTAATTGTGGCAGACCAGTATTACATCAAATACAATAAAAGTTATTAACTTTGTCCCCAAAATGAATTCTAAATGATTGGATCCAGAATTATTAACAGTCAATTGTTAAAAAACGGTTATAGGAACTAAGTTCATCTTTTAATTGTATTATACGGATGATTATATCTAAATAATAAAACTTTAATTTACATACAGTTTTAGAATGCACAAAACATGTCCACTCACATCTTCACATTTAGCGTATATTACACAGGTATACTTAGGAAATTTCAATTTTAAAGAGGAGGGGAGATTTTGTTTATATTAAGTGATATCCTTTTTCTACCAAATGAGGATATTTCCCAACTGTAACTTCAAGTTATAACCTAAGAAAGGAATATGTAAAAGTATGTGAAACATGATATGTAAACAAAAATAAAAAATAGCAAATGAAAAATTAATCCAATAGTATTTACTACAGAGCCTAATGCACGCTCTGACAGGTATGAGAAAAAGCACTGCAGGCAATGGCAGCCAAAGCCTATAAAAATGAAAGGATTTAGCAAAGTGGTAAGAAATGAGAAGGCAAACTAGAGAAAAGGTATCACAAAAGAAAAGTATGAAGCTGAAGTGAGGCACAGCCTATGAAGAAAAAAAAGCAAAGAATATGCTTAAGCATCAGAATTAGACTGGTGATTCACTCATAAATGAGTAAGAATGAAAAGACAGGGCTTCCTTTGTGTTCACAAGGTACATGCCTACATGGCAGCACTTATTGTTGATTTGCCTGTCCATCTCTTCGGTTACAGGAAGAACTCCCTACAGAGCAGGGGAGCACTTGCAGAATTCTACTCACACTTTGCACTGAACAGCTCATTTTAGTACTAGAGGGTTCTAACCACCTTCCCTAACATCTTCTCTTTAAAAGCATGAGTAATTCCCTTCATGCCACTGTCTCTGTCGGGCTTAGGTTTCCTTGTCTACAAAATGAGGAGGTTGAAAAGGATTCATATTTTAGGCCTCAAGTACTAAGATAAACAGATCTTCTGGTTATGTAGAGTAAAGCAGTACATGTCTTAAAATTCCAGATTGTCCATAAAGACTTGCAGCCGCTCTAGGACCTCAATTTTTCTGGCAAATGGGGAAAGTATTATGCTTTGGCATGTTTTTCTCTTATTGCCGTTTTTTTTTTTTTTTTTTTTTTTTTTTTTTTTTCTAATTTGGTTGGTCCCATAATAATATGTAAATATATCCCAAATTTTCTACTCTAATTTCACCCTAGCATGCAAATGTTTTTCTTGAATAATCCAACAGCATTATTTCATAGAAGTAATAACTTATCAATAGTTGGTTCACTGTTCTGTGATCATGGCCAGAAGAGAAATGTCCTCTCCCATAAACAAACTTATGAATTATTTTTTTGTTACCAGCTTGTATCGTAATTACACACAGATGTCTTTTTCCACCCCTTTCAAGGCAGAAACCATTTGAAATCAGTGGTACACAGGAGAACGCTTTGGGCATAACAGGTACTTGATGAGTATTTGTTAAGTAAATAATGATTACATTGATTATTAATGGAAAAGAAATTAGAAGAATATGAAAGAAGCAAGAGTGCATGAATATTTCATACGGTAATGAAAAAGTCTTATCATATTTTACAAAATAAATGCATTTTTTTTTTAGAAAATCCACCTATGGCTGTTGTCTTAATTTTCTTAGATCACTCCTTCCCTCCATATTAATATGCACAAAGAGGTTAAGTCTTAGGGTTAGAAATATTGAAGCTTTCCATTCAAACAAGCATAACTCTGACAATCTTTTCCATGAAGGCCTCGTCTTGTCAGGTATTGATTTAGTTATTCAGATGACTTCACTGGTATTAAACAAATTGAGTATTTGTGAACTTAGAGGACATGTTCTATTTTTCCCAACAAAAGTTGCCTCAAGCTTAATGTTAAGTTGCTTCCATCACTTAAATTTATGGGGAAAAAAATAAAATTCTGAAATGGTATCTTACACTATTATTTTCTTCTTAAATAGAGGGCAATCCAAAGTGAAAGTTTCATACTCTCCACCTTCTCCACAAACATGTACTCCATACTTCTTCGAAAGCTGAAAATAGGAAAACACAAAAAACAAGAAAAAAGTTTAAAATCAGACAGCATAAATACTCTCTTAACTTATTTGGTCCTAAAAAATCCATACAAGAAACTTTAATTCCAAAATACTTTGCAAGGTAAGGAAAACTAATTACATTTCTGTTTAAAACATGGTTAAAGCCATTTCGGAAATGTTATCATAAGGCATAGGATCTCTAAGAATGCAAAAACTCTTTCAAAAAAGGTATAACATTTTTGTTTATGATAACAGAACTTTAAGATTACTGTAAATTTGGGGAATGACACTAGCTTGATGTTCAAAGCTAGATTCAGTCACAGTGTAGTAAACGAAAATATATACAGCAAAACTGGGCTCTCCCAACTCTTTGCCTTTAAGTGGAAGGGAATAAAAATGCTGTGTTCAGAGAATTTCTCAGGGATACAGGAATAGCAATATAAGGCCCTTCTGTAGTTCCCTGAGCAAAAAGAAGTCATATATACGTTTATTATGCTTGCAGTTATTATTAGGACTGTTCCAAGGGCAATGAGAACTACCAAAGTTCTAAAGCTGCAGACAAGCCTTAAGAAGGTCCAACTTGGCCTGGCACAGTGGTTTACGCCTATAATCTTAGGACTTTGGGAGGCCGAGGTGGGCGGATCACCTGAGGTCTGGAGTTCAAGACCATTCTTACCAACATGGAGAAACCCCATCTCTACTAAAAAATACAATTAGCTGGGTGTGGTGGTGCATGCCTATAATCCCAGCTACTCAGGAGGAAGCTGACGCAGGAGAATCACTTGAACCCAGGCAGCAGGGGTTGTGATGAGCCGAGATCACACCATTGCACTCCAGCCTGGGCAGTAACAGTGAAACTCCGCCTCAAAAAAAAAAAAGAAAGGTTGGGTAACTTACAAATTTATCTAATCAAATCTGAAATTAAAAAAAAAAACCAAGCAGCAAAACACAAAAAGTCTATGATTTGCATTAAATATAAGCCATACTATTTAAATGGTCCTGATATTAAGAGTAAAAAAATTTTCTATCTGGTTGGCATATGTCTGACAGTGCTGGGGAGCACTCTCCTTTCTACTCTGTGCTAATCACCTTTTCTAACAACTTTCCACCAAATGAACCTTCTAATCATAATCACCTCTTTATAACTTATGACCACTCTTTGTGTGCGGAGCATGCCTTATCATTTATTAGCATTCTTTTGTTAGAAAATGTTTTACTGAAGTTCTGCATAATTTCTGTAATCCACTACCAAAGAATAACTAGATTTTAAAATTAAATTTGGTATGTTTATTATCCTACAGAAGTGGTTCTCTTAGTTCCTAGTAAAATAATGTAAGCTGCTGTTAAACCAAAACATTACCATCAAAAAAGACTAATATATTCAAGAAGAAACTTGCTAAAATCTAGATGTACCCAGTGATATTTTTAATACACATAAAATATTTCTGTTACATTCATTCATTCAGTCAGTTCTTCGACAAATACTTTTTGAACAATAATCATTAGCCAGGCCTCGCTAGATGATGAATAGCCAAAAGTAAACAAGATATCCTTGGTCTCTTGAAGCTGAACAAATATACTGCACTCATTTTAACATCACACATTAATGATGCAACAGTGATGTTGCCTCTATAAGTGAATATACACAATCTCTTCTCCCTTTCCATTATTGATTCACCGGTATTGACATATAGGTTCCAAGTCAAGAAATCTGGAAAAAGAACCCAATGGTTTCTATGGCTGAGGAACCAAGAAGTAGTATGACTGAATCCTTAACGATATCTTTTGTGGCCTCTCTAAACTTTACTAGATTCAAGCTCTAACAGACATAAGTACTCAGAGAAAAATTCACCTTTATTGGATTACTTTTAGCTGGCTCGAAGGCCCTTTGATGTCTTGAGAGAAGCTTCTCAAGAAGTAAAGCCTCTGTTAGCCACTTTCTTTAAAGAATCTGCTAAGACACATCACCCCAAAATCATAATCTTTGTAGCATAAAAGCATGATGCATGCATGTGATAGAAAGATCAGTTTAGGTAAGTGAAACATCCAGATGTGCACATTCCAGAGACTTATTTATGGTCTACAACCTTTCCATTTACCTATCTAAAAGTTAGGGTTACTAACATTTACACTGTTCATAGAAAATAGCAACTTTATTCCTAATATGTCTTAGATCTGCCTCTGGCTTCTACTCAAAATTGGGATTATAAACAGTAATATATAATATAGCATATAGCTAGCACTTAATCACTCTAAATGCAATTTTTGCCCTTCTCTTTGATAAGTTTCTCTATCAGTATCATTGTAATAAAAAATACTAAATCATTAACAGATTGTTGAAAAGTTTAATTTCTCAAATAATTTTCATGATTCTTTTCATAATTTAAGTACATAAAAATAACAAACTACACTGAAAATACATAGTTTTCATACCATCTATTCTTTCACTAAGTTATTGTTATATGGATGTATTTAAAGCCATGAGATTTGATAAGTTCACTAAGAAAAGTATAGAAAGAACTTTAGGGCCAAGGCCAGGAACTAGATGCTAATGACCTTCTCAGTCATGACGATAAAAAATGTCAGCAGATATTGCCAGATGTCATTTGCGGGGGAGAAGAAAATCCCAGCTACTCAGGAGGCTAAGGCACAGAGAATCGCTTGAACCCGGGAGGCAGAGGTTGCAGTGAGCTGAGATTGCAACACTGCACTCCAGCCTGGGCAACAAGAGCAAAACTCCATCTCAAAAAAACAAATAAAAAATAAGTAAAAAATAAAAATAGAAAAATCACTACTCATTGAGAACCACTGGCACAGCTGTTACCATCCCTATGCTTGAAGGAATGAGAAGGAACAGTTAACAGGATCTAGGAGAGAGAAATGGAGAGAGGACCACCTTGAGATAAACTATGACCTCCAACAGAAAGGTATAGCAAACTCAAGGAGACCTCATTGGGAGGGAGCCAGGGGAAAATATACCCTCACTTCACTTTCCTTCTTCTCTCTAGTCCTCTTGTGGGAGTCCCCACTGGTCATACCCAGCTGGGATCCAAAGGATATATGGACCCCATGATCTCTTTAGAGTTCACACAGGAAAGTCGAGCACAGGTAAAATAATCTGCAATGAATGAGTCCTGGTCCTCCAATGGGGTTCTGGGAATGGGAGCATTATATTTGGATCCCAGATTCATGGCTTTATTGCTATGACACAGGGCAAGTTATTAAAAAACTTCATGTTTCAGTTGCCTCACATATAAAATGAGGACATTTTTACATCCCCTTCACAGTCTCCTGTGTTGTGAACTAACAACATTGTAGGCACAGAGCAGGCACGTACTACTATTTTCCCTATCTGGCTCCCCAGGTTACTACAAATTCCTGTACCTATGGCTCTTTTTATCTATGAATCAAAAATACTCTACTCCTCATTTTCAAGAGTTTATAGATGAAATATTAAAATTATTTTTTATATCACCAAAAGCATATTATATAAAAAAAGAGAGAAAAGAAGAGAGAGATCTCTCTTTTTTTTTCTTTTTGATCTTAAAACTTTCTCAGTAATACAAGACAATAAGCCATAAGTTTTACTTTGGGGGTACTAGCAAGCGTTTATATTCAGAGAGCAGTTTATCTTCTCAAGGCATTGCTACATTTTTTCTTGTGTTTCTATCAGTTATCCTAAAAGGTAGTACTTCTCCCCATATCACAAGTGGGGAAACTGGGGCTCAGTTTCTAAGGTTTACTCTTTTTTATTGTTTTTCAGTCGGTCTGTTTCTGTTTTTTATTTGTTTGGATTTTTTTCTCATGATTAAATGTCACATATTTTTATTTTTTGACATTTAAAAAATAATTTATGGTAGATATTAAATAAAAGTGAAAATAGAGACTGAAGTAAATATTTACCCTGGACACACGGACACAGGGAGGGAACATCACATACTGGGGCCTGTCGAGGGTTGGGAGGCAAGGGGAGGGACAGCATTAGGAGAAATACCTAATGGAGATGATGGGGTGATGAATGCAGCCAACCACCATGACATGTGTATACCTATGTAACAAACCTGCATGTTCTGTACATATATCCCAGAACTTAAAGTATAATAATAAAAAAAGGCAATATCGTTTCTTTAAAAATTTATTTTATAGTTTTCATTAGTATAAAAGTGTGCTTATTGTTTCACATATATCTAAACTGTGCTGTGTTCTTTTTTAGAGAAGGTGAAAATTGGGTTGCCATCTATTACCATTAGAGTAAGCTTTTTAAAAACATTTGAACAGATGTGGCTGACTTGGGTCATTTCATGGTTTGTAAGAATGCCTTGGAGTCTCAGCATTTTAAAAATGAACTCCTAGTAAATTAAAAAGAAATTACTTACATGAACCTATTTTTTCTGGTACAATTATTTGTATAGACAAATATTCATATTCATAATAGCTCCATTGGAATACTGCTGATTATTGTACTCAACAAATCATGATTTCCCTAAGGTTGCAATAATCAAAATTGTTGAATTCCTTATTAAATAAAACATTTTCTTATTTTAAATCAGTCTCATTTATCTGTTAGTAATTTTTAAATGAAAAAAAAAAAAAAAAGCCAAACTCATACTTCTTCGCCTTCTACCCCCACCTAGAGGAAACAATGAGGTTTACAAAAATCACCACAATTTCATTTTATAAATCGTATTCTCAACATAGAAGATAATTCATACATAACACTTATTAAGGACGTACTCATTGAATATCTACTATAGGTTTGGTATTGTTTTAGGTACTAGGGATAAAAGTGGGAGCAGCTATGTATCCTGCATAAAACAGCTTATTGTCTTGCATAGACAAAGTTAAATAAGCAATTACAATATAGGGTAATGATTATTTAGGCAGATGCATGAAATGCTATGACAGTATAAAGCAGGGTACCTAACTAAAAGGAACCTAAAAGGCTTCTCAAAGTAAATAAAACTTAAGTTGAGTTCTAAAGGACTAAGTTAGCCAGGAAAGGTGGAAGGGGGAAGAGAGAATGCAAGAGAAAAGGAACAAATATTCCAGAAGAAACTGCATGTGTTAAATCCCAGAGCACATGATAGGTACTACAAATTTAAATGAGTTTGGCATAGCTGGGACATAACTGGATGAGTAATGGCCATGAGACAAGGCTGAAAAGCTAGATAGAGGACAGGTCTACGCAGCTTCATAAGCCACGCTAAGGTATATGAGAAGTTATGGAGAAGTTTCAAGCAAAAAACTGACCTGACTGCATCTGTATTTTGGAAACATCATTTTGACTGAATGATGGAAAATGGGCCCAGTAAGTCTAGTAGCAAAAAGAACTGAGGAGTTGCTGGGGGAATCTAGGCAAGAAGTGAAAGTTTCCCAAGTTGGCAAGTAGTAGTGGGGATGGAGAGAAGAGGGTAGACAATTTGAGATGTTTTCCTTGAGGGCTAGAGCTGTAGAAGAGAAAATGTAGTATCTTTTCCTCTTCTATCACAAGGTTCATGGTTGGGGACCTTATGACAAAAGATGAATTAGAAGAGAAAAGCAGAATAGCATACAAATTTATTTAATAAATTTTATGTGACATGGGAAGATTTTATAACGGATGAAGATCCAAAGAAACATAAAACTTTTTTTTTTTTTTGAGAGTTGTGCAGAAGTACGAATGAACGGCAAAAGGGTATGCTCTAATGATAATAAAGTGGGGTGGAACTTAGCAAGACCAATTTGTTCAGATTCTTTTCTGTAACACTGTGTGACATTCCTTTCCACTGGGTGTAGAGAGGATGGTTCTGGAATGAAGGTCTTATGACTAGTGGAAGGTCAAAGAATTCTTTTATGGCCCACTTTAGGGCCATAAAATGAATGGAGGGAGGTCAGAGAGTTTTCTGCTTCTGGTGTTTCCTCAGATGTCAAGATGGCATATTTGGGGGTAGTGTGTCCTGAACTCCATCAAAACTAATGATTAATTGAATGGAGGATTGAGGAAAGTTAAAAAAGAAATTTAGGGAAATTCCTAGCTTTCGGCATTTGGGAAGTAGATGGTAGTTCTGTTTACTGGTATAGAGATCTTCGTATGAAAAGTAGTTATCCTTTTCCAATTTATGTGGCATGTAATACCACTCATCTCTCAAATCTTTCTGATTATCTTCCTCAAGCTTCCACATTACTAAATTTTCTAAGTTATTGTTATGCTTCTCTGACTCCTTTCCCTCCTGCTGTTTCTAAGTTATAAATATCCCTCACAGTTTTCTCTACAATATATTCTTCTCTCTTAATATGTTCCCCATAATAGCACCATGCACTCCATGGCTTCAACCATCACCTTTATGCTATTCCGTTGCTGCTAATTCTAATACTATGACTACTAATTAAAGACTATTTGGTTTATGCCTTAAGGTTAAGATAATGATATTATCATCTTATTTAATAGTCAAAAAAACTTTTAAAAATAAAAAAGAACACAGGCTTGAAATCAGATAAACTTAAACATAAATTCCAGTTTTACTACTTCCCAGCTGGGCAATAGAGATACTCAACCTATGAGTGATTCCTCGTCATAAATAATCATACTGATCTTATTGATGATTAAATAAAATAATGCATAAAAAGCACTTACAACAGTGTACAGCACTTACTAAGCACTTAATAAAAACCCAGCATAATTCTAAGAGTGGGTAAAGTGCATGTTGTAGTGAGGCACAGTGAAAGCAGCACTGCATAATCGGTTAACAGCATTGGCTTTGGAGACAGACAATTGTTGGTTCAAATCCTGGCTGTCACTTTCTAGATACATGATCTTAAGTTATGTAAGCGCTTTCTCTGAGTCTTGAACTTGTGATCTGTAAAATGGAGATGACAATAGTACCTACCTCATAGGAGAGCTGTTTTCAGGAATAAAATCACATGAATGGAATGCCTAAAGTGCCGTTCAGCACATAACATATACTCAATAAAGGGGCTGCTAATTTTATTTTTTACTCTTTTCCAGAGATAAAAACTAGCTTGATTTGCAAAAGTTATCAGCTTAGAACCAAACAAAACCAGGATTTAAAGTCTTGTCTGACTCTTTGTAATATCTTGATAGATAACAAACCTTAGTCTTCAGCCTGAACATGTCAATTGTGCTCCAATCTCATAGGTTCAAAGATATATGCCTTTAGTTTATACGTTATAATCTAAAATTAAATATATCTAAGATCAATCTTATCATGTTCTCAACCCTGTTCTCCTCTGCAGAAATAAATGTTTCCAGTCCCAATCATTATGTGTGGATAATCTTCCTTTTCTAGCTTCTGGCAACTTGGTGCTAATTTCTTTTTCAATATTCCATTAAAAATTTTTCTTGGCCGGGCGCAGTGGCTCACGCCTGTAATCCCAGCACTTTGGGAGGCCGAGGCGGGTGGATCATGAGGTCAAGAGATCGAGACCATCCTGGTCAACATGGTGAAACCACATCTCTACTAAAAATACAAAAAAAATTCAGCTGGGCATGGCGGCGTGTGCCTGTAATCCCAGCTACTCAGGAGGCTGAGGCAGGAGAATTGTCTGAACCCAGGAGGCAGAGGTTGTGGTGAGCCGAGATCGCACCATTGCACTCCAGCCTGGGTAACAAGAGCGAAACTCCGTCTCAAAAAAAAAAAAAAAATTTTTTTTCTTTCAGGTTTGTTCCATTTCTCTATCCCTACTATCAGTGGTTACAGACTGTGAGTCCTCACACCTGTTTCCCATAACTCCTAATCCATGAATACTGCGGCCAGACTAAATCTCCTGAGATTTCTTTTAATAATATAAATCTCAGTTGTAGAGACTTCTCAATCTTATTTCTTACCCCAAATCACCTGGCCCATCTCTCAAGGCTCTTCAGGAATCGGTCTTATATTCCAACCTAACCTATTCTTACTGATTTACCAACACCAGCTCTTAGTTTCATTTAGACCAATTTCTTTGTTGTTCTTGAATGCCTTCTTGCCGAAGTCTTCATATTGATTCACTTTGTTACCACCAGCCATGTAGATTTCATCCCATCCTTCAAATCAGTCCTAACCCTTTCATCAGCTACTTGAGGTCATGTGGTATCTTCCATCTTTTAGTTCCCAAGTGCACTTACAGTAAGTATCAGTTTGACTTTACCTAGTTCAATTTATTAGGGATTCCCTCCCTCACTTTCGATACTCTATATTCCATGGAAAATGCCACACCTTTGATTTATTTTGTAGTTCTTACAATAGTTAGCATGGAACTGGACATAGAAGTCCTTACATATACATGAATAAGTATCAGTACGACATGACATGGTCAACTAACAGCTCAACTACAACATGCTTCACATAAATGTGAGGGTCATATTGGAATAGCCACCAACTGCAGAGGAGCTGCACCTCTTTTTGTTAAATACTGTAATAAATAGACACTACTGCCAGCTATGCCACTGAAAACACCCCTTTAAGAAACCCACTCTCTTTCTTTAAAAGCTTCAGTTACTCCTCATTGTTTACATAATTGAATACTCCTTCAGTATTCGAAATCTCTCACAATGTGGCTTCAAATTCCTTTGTCAGCTTTATCAATTTATATATACTTATCACAATGCAAGAATTACTCTGGCTGTTCCTACCATCATGACCTCTAGCCAAAATATGATTTATCACCACACTAACAGAAACTAACCGAGTCCCATTTGACCTAACAGATGGGGAAGCAGAGTTAGTCTTCGGCTTTAACGTCGAATATGCCACAGGCCCATTTGTCCTTCGATACTCAAAATATATTCCAAATAAACGAGACTAACTTCTGAAAATACACTGTGATTCTCTTTCCTCATGTGTTGGTACAAATTGTTCTTTTACCTATAACAACTCAGCCAGTCAAAAATCCTATCTATCTTTCAAGCTCATTAGGGCGATTAATTCATCTCTGAAGTTACTCTGAATCATCTCACAACACGTAATTTTTCCTTGAAATTCTGCGATAGATGTTTTTTACTCTCTTAGAGTACATTTTATTACACCTTATAATTTTCAATTATAATAGCCATTGGATGTCTCAATCATAAAGTTCTATATATCCTTCCAACTCGGTTATGTTCAAAATTCAAAATCTTTTCTCAAAGATGTTCCAACCCCTTTTGACTTCCAAGGTCAGTTAAAGGCATTCTTTACCATAAAGTCACCACTGCAGGGAAAAAGTCTTAAAGTTGTGTCTTTCTCATTCACAACATCAAATCAATTTTTGTGAACTTTTCTTTTCCTTTTGTATTTTAAGTAATAGATAACTGGTACTGCAAATTGTGCTCTGGTCAAACCCATAAGGAAGACAAGTTAACTTTTATAAAAGAGAGATAAAAAATGTGTTAATTAGCAAGAGCTGGATCTAATATTTTATGAGTTAGGGAATAATTTAGGAAAGGACGTTTGTATTTTTATGTCTTTCTTGAGTTACAAATGAATACATCCCCTAACAACCGTTAAGCTTGAAATTTAAGTTGTATTTATCCAGATTTAGCTCTTATAGCACCCAGCAGAATGGTATGCTTCTTAAGTAGACAATACATTTCTGTTTACCTTTGACTCAAGGCTAGAGGCCAGATTTCCCAATTCTTCTGGCTTAGAAAAAGCAACTAAACCTATATACTCACAATTTTGAAAAATATAATTTCGCTCTTCCATCTAGCACACGATTTTTACTTAGATGATCATAAGAAATCTCGAAGAATAACTGTTACTGGTAAAGACAGTGGATTGAATCCATGCATCTACTCTTACTCTCTTTTAAAATGTTACCAGAAAATATTTCATATAATGGCATAAACCCACAGAGATGGAGATAGAGGAGAAGAGGTGATAGCATTAACCAGTTTTTCAGAACCAAGAATACTGAGCCTGTGGCCAACAGTGGGGCATGCCGAGGACCAATGTGATTTACACAATAGAATAACCAAAAGGGTAAGAAGTTGTTGACACCAGGTACCTCTAGAAGTGAGAGGGAAAGAAAAAGGGCACTAATTAACAAGCAGTCAGATTCTTAGGTCCCTCTCTAGGCTGGCTACTACTTCACTTCTACCCTGGCAGAATGCTGGAGGTTTATTCCTTACAACAGAAAAACAGAAGAACTGGCTTTGGAGAAGTAAGACATAGTTAAGGACAGAGGTATGTAATAAGAATAGATATAATCAATTACTGTATATACACAAGATTCTGAGACCTCTAGCTATTTTTCCGACTCAACTCCTGGAAAAAAGCAAATTACAGCATGCTATCACCTTCAAAACAGGTGAATGGAGAATCCTTTGCTTTGGAATATGAACAGCTCAGATTAAGTAGTCTTGCCATATTTTCTGTGATACTGTGAAATAGTAAGAAATAAATATCTGTTCTCTGCCTCTGCTTCCCAAGATGGAGCTCCTAATACTCTTGTAGATAGAAGTGCCAGGATAATCTTTTGTTCTGACATTTGGTCTTTGACCCCAGTTCTGGAGACAGAGCTCCTAAGGCCTTTGTAATTTCCTGAGTGATATGAACGTCTTTTGTTCTAATGAGATGTCCTTTGGTGGGCTCCTGGATAGCCTCAGGATGGGGGATGGTTGCCAGGGAAACTAACCCTGTGATTAGAGAGGTAGAACTTACAGCCCTATCCCCTAGCTACCTGGAAATGAAAAAGTGCTGAAAGTTTAGTTGCTCACCAACGGCCAATGATGTAATCAATCACGCCTACATAATGAAGCCTCCATGAAAATCCAAAAGGAGAGGGTTCAGGGAGCTTCCAAAAAGCTGATCGCATGGAGCTGCCTGGAGGTGGTGCTCTAAGAGACAGCCTGGAAGCTCCATGCCCCTTCCCACATACATTGCTCTATGCATCTCTGCCTCTGGCTGTTCATCTGTATCCTAAATATCCTTCACGAATAAACCAGTAAATTTAAGTAAAGTATTTCCCAGGGTCTATGATCTGCTCTAGCAAATTAATAGAATCCAAGAAAAAGGTCATGGGAATGACTGATTTATGGCTAGTTAGTCAAAAGTATAGGTAATGACCTGCTACTTGTGATTGGCATCTGAAGTGGTGGCAGTCTTGTGGGACTGAGCCTTTAACCTGTGGTATCAGAATTGAACTGAATTGTAACAAAGACAGTTGGTGTCTGCTGGAGACTTGCTTGATGTGTGGGAAAAACCTCACACATCTAGTGTCAGAAGGGTTGTACTGAGTGGTGTGCAAGCAAAGAGAAAAAAATAAATAGTTTGTTTTTCTTCAGATTCCCCCGTAGCAAATTTAATTCACAGTCAAAAAGCCCCATCCACATACATAGTGTGTACAATCAAATTCTTAGGCTCCTGCTCTTAAATATTAGCGTAATAACACAGATTACAAGAAGGGAATACTTCTAAATGAACGGAACACTTCCAAAATGAAAGTTAGAGAGCAAAGCAAACAGTGAGGAAAACAGACTATGCATGGGAGAAGAAAATGAAAACACAAAAAAGCTATCAATATTATTAGGCAGATTAGAGAATATATTACAATAAGGATGAGGTATTACAGATTTAAATAAAAAGAACATTTAAAGAACAAAAAATAAGCTTTTAAAAATTAAAAATGACATAAAAACAAGATTAGAAGACAAGGTTGAGAAATTCACGAAAGAACAAAATGAATTAGATAAAAATTAGGAGAAAAAAAGTTAAAAGTTAAAGAACAACTAAATAACAGAAATAAAGAATAATTTATAGAATGACAGAAATTCTAAAAGCAAAGCCAGAGGGGAGGTACATCAATATAATAATTCCAGAAAACTTCCCACAACTCAAATTTCTAAACTGAAAATTATTCGTGCTGCATTGCAGTGTATAAAAACATACACACCCAAGATACACCTAAGAGTCACAATTCTAGGGGCGAAGAAATATCCTATACACTTCCAAAGAAGAAATGGAGAGAGATGGAGAAGGTCATCCATACATTTCATCAGGAATCAGAATGGCTTTGGGCTTTTCAACAGCACATCAAGCTACAAGGCAATGAAGTAATTCTATCAACATCCAGAAGAAAATCATTCCCAAAACAGAATTCTATGACCTGTTACAGAATTGAGCAAATGCGAGGAAAGATTGAAGACATTTTCAGGTATGCACAGTCTTCAAAAATTTACTCCCATGGGTTCTTTCTTAGAAATCTCTTGCAGAATGTGCTTCACAAAAATAAGAGTAAACAAAGACAAAGAAAAACACTGGATCCAGGCAACACGGACTCCAACAAAGAAAGGTAAAGGGAACCCTAGTATTATAAGGACATGCTTGAATGTTAGCCTTATAAGAGGCATAGCGAGAACCTGGTTCATATTAGATCAAGTCAGAAGGCTCTGAAAAAGACTTCTTCAGGAAGAAACTGAAAAAATACTTCATATGTCTGAACATCTGGTTAAAAGATTAGAAAATTGGCAATGAGTGTAGCACTGGATTTGTGATAAGTACAGACACTACTAAATACATTAAACAAGACAATTATTCGTTCAAGATAAAAAAAAAAGTTGTACAGAAAAAAAAGGTTTATTACCAGAGTTTATTACCTGACTAAGCTGTGTATTGGGTTTTTATAGTTATTATAATATAAACATTGGATACTGATTCAATCAGAATTGCAATATGACAATATGGGAAGATGGATGGAGGGAAAGAGAAAACATATGTAATGGAAGGAAAGGGAATAAACACAGTGAAATCTGCATATTCCAGAGGGGAAGTGAATAAATAACGCTAATATTAGTGGTGGTGGTGTGGAATCATGAAGTAGTAATGCAAACATACAATTCAGAATCACAGAGGTAAATATCAAAAACAACATGGAAGGTTGTTCTGTATCAAAGACTGAAGAACCATTTGAGAATATAAAACTTGACTAACATTTAAAAATATGACAAAATTAGCTTTTCTGCCAGTGGACGCAGCCAAGGAAGCACTGTTAAAGTCTATCTTCCCCCTGACATCATGTCTAAGTCAGAGTCTCCTAAGGAGCCAGAATAGCTGAGGAAGGTCTTCACTGGAGGGTTGAACTTTGAAACAACTGATGAGAGCCCGAGGAGCCATTTTGAGCAATGGGGAATGCTCATGGACTGCATGGTAATGAGAGATCCAAACACCAAGTGCTCCAGGAGCTATGAGTTTGTCACCTATGCCACCATGGAGGATGTGAATGCAACCATGAGTACATGGCCACACAAGGTGGATGGAAGAGTTGTGGAACCAAAGAGAGCTAAGAGAAGATTCTCAAACACCAGATGACCACTTAACTATGAAGATATTTGCTGATGGCATTCAAGAAGACACTGAAGAACATTACCTAACAGATTGCTTTGAACAGTATGGAAAAATTGAAGTGACTGAAATCATGACTGACCACGGCAGTGGCAAGAAAAGGGGCTTTGCATTTGTAACCTTTGATGACCCTGATCCCATGGATAAGACTGTCATTCAGAAACACCATACTATGAATGGCCACAACTGTAATGTTAGGAAAGCCCTGTCAAAGCAAGAGATGGGCCGGGCGCGGTGGCTCAAGCCTGTAATCCCAGCACTTTGGGAGGCCGAGGCGGGTGGATCACGAGGTCAAGAGATCGAGACCATCCTGGTCAACATGGTGACACCCCG
>NW_016107434.1:2168487-2208934 GCF_001604975.1 Cebus imitator | reverse complement strand
AGTGCTTCATCCAGCCAAAGAGGACAAAGTGGTTCTGGAAATTTGGTGGTGGTCACGGAGACAGTTTCAGTGGGAATGACAACTTTGGTAGTGGAGGAAGCTTCAGTGGTTGTGGTTGTGGTGGCTGTGGTGGCAGCTGTGCAGGTGCTGTTGGATATGGTGGCAGTGGGGATAATATAATGGATTTGATAATGATAGCAGTTATGGAGGAAGTGGCCCTGGTTACTGTGGAGGAAGCAGAGGCTATGGAAGTGATGGGCAGCATTATGGAAATCAGGGCAGTGGCTATGGCATGAGTGGCAGCTCTAACAACGGAGGCAGAGTGGCTTTGGAGGTGGTAGTGGAAGCAATTTTGGAGGTGGTGGAAACTACAATCACTTTGGTAATTACAACATTCAGTCTTCAAATTTCAGACCCATGAAGGTAGGAAACTTTGGAGGCAGAAACTCTGGCTCCTATGGTGGTGGAGGCCAACACTTTGCCAAACCATGAAACCAAGGTGGCTATGGTGGTTCCAGTAGCAGCAGTAGCTATGACAGTGGCAGAAGATTTTAATTACTGCCAGGAAACAAAGCTTAAGAAGAGAGGAGAACCAAAGAAGCCACAGGCAAACTACAGTTTACAAAAGATTTGTGAACTCAGCCAAGCACAGTGGTGGCAGGGCCTAGATGCTAAAAGACTTGTTTTAGACAAATACTCATGTGTATGGGCAAAAAACTCGAGGATTGTATTTGTGATGAGTTGTATAACAGGTTTACAGTGTGGAAAGTGTAAAGCATTCCAATAAAGGGTTTTAATGTAGATTTTTATTTTTTTGTACCCATGCTGTTAATTGTTAAATAGTCTGATCGTGTAAAAATGTGCTGTGTATAGTTAGCCTACTCTGAGGCCATCTTGGTAAATTTCTCCAACAGTGTGAAGTTAGAATTCTTTCAGGGTGATGCCAGGTTCTATCTGGGATTTATATACAACCTGATTGGGTGGAGAAGCCATTGTCTTCAGAAACCTTTGTGTAGCTGAATTGATAGTTACTGTTGTGACCTGAAGTTCACCATTAAAAGGGATTACCCAAGCAAAATCATGGAATAATTGGTTATAAAAACGATTGTGGGCATATCTTATGCAATATATCTAAACTGAATAATGGTACCAGATAAAATTATAGATTGGACTGAAGCTTGTGTATCATCCATTACCGTGTGTAATCAATAAACTAATTTTCTTTAAAAAATTACAAAATTAGAATACAACTAATAAACAATGAAACTGTTTAAAGAATAGTTCTAAATCTTTAATAATGTAATTTGTATCAAAATTCACCTTTATGGAAAATGAGAAAATGGTCTTAAAAAAAAAACAACCCCAAAAAATAAAACCATTGTGTAATCCACTATTCACTTATAAGTTGATAATTTTAAAAATCTGCAGAAGTTTAAGAAACAATGGCTAAAATTATTTCATAGAGTAAGTAATGTATAAGCCTTAAGGCTTTTGTATTCTTTAACCCAGAAATTACATTCCTAAGAACTTAAGAAAACAATAACCAGAAATGTGCATGAAGATTTATTAGAAAACATGATAATCATAACATTATTTTTAATGATTTAGAAAAACCAAACTTCCCAACAAGAGATAACTTATAATTTCTTATATATTTATTTCATTATGCAGATGTCATAAGTAAATAAGTAATTATGTATTCATATATAAAATACAAATATGATTAAAATCTACCCAGCCATTAATTAATGTATTTTCAAAGTATACTTAAGGTGAGAAAATGAACACAGCATTTTAGAAGGGAGGCAAAACTGTATGTACAGTTGAATCCCATTATGTAAATAAAATCTATACAAGTGCTTAATAATATATAACCTTGAATATAAAACAAATTATCAGGAAATAAATCATGAGGAAATATACCAATATGTAGATCGCGTACACCATAGGGTAAGAAAGGCAGGGTTTTTGTTTGCTTTTCTACATTTTATTATATTTTGAGTTTTCAGCAATAGGTATTTTTATTATTCTGGTGTTTTGTTTTTAAAATTTCCATTAAAAATTGTTTAGTTTTATAGGTACATAGTAGGTATATATACATTTATGGAGTACATGAGATATTTTGGTACCTGTACAGATATTTTGATATTTTGTAATAATCACATCACAGGAAGTTTGGCATCTATCTGCTCAAGCATTTATCCTTTGTATTAGAATCAATCCAATTACACTCTTAGTTATTAAAAAATGTAAAATTATTATCGACTATAGGCCCCTGCTGTGCCATCGAATAATAGGTCTTATTTATTCTTTATTTTTATTTTTTTTGAGACAGGGTCTTACTCTGTCACTTAAGGAGGAGTGTAGTGACACAATCATGGCTCATGGCACCCTTGACTTCCTGGACTCAGGTGATCCTCCCACCTCAGCCTCCCAAGTAGCTGGGATAGGCAAGTGTCACCATGCCTGGCTAGTGTTCACCTTTTTTGTGGAGTCAATATTTTGCCGTATTGCCCAAGCTGGTCTTAAACTCCTGGACTGAAGCAATCCACTCATTTTGGCCTCTCAAAGTGCTGAGATTAAAAACATAAGCCATTATGCGCAGCTTATTTATTCTTTCTACTTTTTTTTGTACCCATTAACCATCTCCACCTCCCTGGTGGTACCCCACTACCATTTCCAGCCTATGGTAACCATCCTTTTAGTTTCTATCTCCATGAGCTCAGTTGTTTTGATTTTTACATCCCACAAATAAGTGAGAATGTGTGATGTTTGTATTTTTGTGCCTGGCTTATTTCACTTAACATCATGACCTCCAGGTCCATCCATGTTGTTGCAAATGATAGAATCTCATTTTTTAAAATGGCTGAATAGTACTCCATTGTGTATAAGTGGCACATTTTCTTTATCCATTCATATGTTGATGAATGATTTGGTTGCTTCCAAATCTTGTCTATTGTGAACAATGCTGCAACAAACATGGGAGTGTACATATACTTTTGATATACTGATTTCCTTTATTCTGGGTACATATATAGCAGTGGGATTGCTGGATCATACAGTAGCTCTATTTTTTAGTTTACTGAGGAGTCTCCAAACTGTTCTCCACAGTGGTTATAGTAATTTATATTCCCACAGACAGCATATGAGGGTTCCCTTTTCTCCACATCCTCATCAGTATTTATTGCCTATCTTTTGGATGAAAGCCATTTTAACCAGTGTGAAATGATACATCACTATAGTTTTGATTTGTATTTCTCTGGTGATCAATGATGTTGAATACATTTTCCTATGTCTTTGATAGTGATGCAAGATATCTGTATGTCTTCTTTTGAGAAATGTTTATTCTTTTGCCCATTTTTTAAAATTTTAAAAAATTTATTTATTTTACTTGAGATGCATACTATATCTGACATTTCTCTCCATGTTATCCCTCCCCAACTGCTGCTGTCTCTCCCCTACCCCCTCAACTGTCCCCAGTGTGTGATGCTCCTCTCCCTGAGTCCACGTGTTCTCGTTGTTCAACACCCACCTATGAGTGAGAACATACGGTGTTTGGCTTTCTGTTCTTGTGTCAGTTTGCTGAGAATGATGGCTTCCAGATTCATCCAAGTCCCTACAAAGGATACAAACTCATTGTTTTTTATGGCTGCATAGTATTCCATGGTGTATATGTGCCATATTTTCTTTGTCCAGTCTATCATTGACGAGTATTTGGGTTGGTTCCAGGTATTTGCTATTGTATACAGGGCTACAATGAACATATGTGTGCATGTATCTTTACAACAGAATGATTTATAGTTCTTTGGGTATATACTCAGTAATGGGATTGCTGGGTCCCATGGAATTTCTATTTCTAGATCCTTGAGAAATCACCACATTGTCTTCCACAATGGTTGAACTAATTTACACTCCCACCAGCTGTGTAAGAGTGTTTCTATTTCTCCACATCCTCTCCAACATGCTGTCTCTAGGTTTTTTAATGATCGCCATTCTAACTGGCGTGAGATGATGCCTCAGTGTGGTTTTGATTTGCATTTCCCTAATGGCGAGAGATGATGAGCATTTTTTCATATGTTTGTTGGCTTATATATGTCTTCTTTTGAAAAGTGTCTCTTCATATCCTTCACCCACTTTTGAATGGGGTTGTTTTTTTTTTTGTGTATCTGTTTCAGTTCTTTGTAGATTCTGGATATTAGCCGTTTGTCAGATGGGTAGATTGCAAAAATTTTTTCCCATTCTGTTGGTTGCTGATTTGCTCTAAAGATGGTTTCTTTTGCTGTACAGAAGCTCTGAATTTTAATTAGATTCCACTTCTCTATCTTGGCTTTTACTGCCATTGCTTTTGGTGTTTTAGTCATGAAGTCCATTTTTTAATTGGATCATTAGATTGTTTTTTCCCTGTAGAGTTGTTTAAACTCCTTCTATATTCTAGCTATTAATCTTTTATCAGATGGGTAGTTTGCAAATATTTTGTCCCATTCTGTGGGTTGTCTCTGCACTTCATTGAGTGTTTCCTTCACTGTGCAGCTTTTTAACTTGATGCAATCCCATTTGTCCACTTTTGCTTTTGGTTGAGGGGTAGTATCCTTGAGAGGTCTGTGCCCAGTCCCATGTCCTGGAGAAGTTCCCCAATGTTTTCTTGTAGTAGTTTCATCATTTGAGGTGTTAGATTTAAGTCTTTAATCCATTTTCATTTGACTGTTGTATAAAGTGAGAGGCATCAAGTGTTACTCTTCTGTGTACAGATATCTAGTTTTCCCTATATAATTTATTAAAGAGATTGTTTTTCTCCAATGTATGTTCTTGGCATCTTTGTCAAAAATGAATTGGCTATAGGTGTATGGATTTGTTCCTGAATTTTGTATCCCATTCCATTGGTCTGTGTGTCTGTTTTTATGCCAGTACTATGCATTTTGGTTACTATAGCTCTGTAGTAGAGTTTGAAGTCAGGTAATGTGATTCCTCCAGTTTTGTTCTTTTTGCTATACTGGTCTTTTGGGATTCCATATAAATTTTAGAATTTTTTTTTACTGTTTCTGTGAAAAATGTCATTGACATTTTGATAGACAATGCAGTAAATCTGTGGATTGCTTTAGGTAGTAATGGAGATTTTAACATCGATTCTCCCAATCCATGAACATGGAATGTCTTTCCATTTTTTAATGTCTGCTTCAATTTTCTCATCAGTGTTTTATAGTTTACATTGTAGAGATCTTTGATTTCTTTGGTCAAATTCCTAGGTATTTAATTTTAATTGTGGCTACTGTAAATGGAATTACTTTTTCAGATTGTTCACTGTTTGCATATAGAAATGCTATTGATTTTTGTATGTTGATTTTCTGTCCTGCAACTTTACTGAACTTGTTTATCAGTTCTAACAGTTTTTTGTTGGGATCTTTAGGTTTTTTGAAACATAAAATCACATTAAATGCAAGCAAGGATAATTTGACTTCTTTCTTTCCAATTTGGATACTCTTAATATCTTTCTCTTGCCAGATTGCTCTAGCTAAGAATAACAGTGGTGAAAGTGGGCATCTTTGTCATGTTTCAGATCTAAGAGGAAAAGCTTTCAGTTTTTCCCCATTCAGTGTAATACTAGCTGTGGATCTGTCATATAAGGCTTTTATTATGTTGAGGTATGTTCTTTCTATATCCAGTTTTTATCATAAAGGGATGATGAACTTTATCAAATGCTTTTTTAGCATCAATTGAAATGACAGTGAGGCTTTTGTCTTTCACTCTGCTGATATGATGTGTACGCTGATTGATTTGTGTATGTTGAACCATCCTTGTATTGATGGGATAAATTCTACTTGGTCAGATGAATAATCTTTTTAATGTATTGTTGAACTCAGTTTGCTGGTATTTTGTTGAGGAGTTTTGCACCAATATTTATCAGAAATACTAGCCTGTACTGTTCTTTTTTTGATGTTTCTTTGTCTGGTTTTGGTATAGGGGTAATACTGGACCTGATAGGATTAGTATGAAAATATTTGGTTTTCCTCTAATTTTTTTGGAAGAGTTTGAGTAGGGTTGGTATTCTTTAAATGTTTGGTAGAATTTAGCAATGACACCATTGGGTACTCGGCTTTTCTTTACTGGTAGACTTTTTGTTATGGCTCTAATCTCATTTCCTGTTATTGGTCTGCTCAGGTTTTGGATTTCTTCATGGGTCAATCTTGGTAAACTGTCTGTGTTTAGGAACTTATTCATTTCTTCTAGATTTTCCAATTTATTGGCTTACAGCTATTCATAGTAGCCACTAATGGTCCTTTGAATTTCTGCAGTATCAGTTGTAATATTTCCTTTTTTTCATCTCTTATTTATTTGAGTTTTATCTTTCTTTGTTTTAGTCTGGACAAAATTCTATCATTTCAAAAAATGTTTTCAAATAACCAATTTTTTGTTTCATTGATCTCTTACATTGTTTCTTCATTTCAAATTCATTTATTTCTGCACTGATCTTTATTATTTCTTTTATTCCACTAATTTTGGGTTCAGTTCACTCTTGCTTTTCTAGTTCTTTAAGATACGCTGTTAGGTTGTTTATTTAAAGTTTTTCTTCTTGGTTTTTAGACTGATTTTGTGATCTAACATATGGTTTATCCTTGAGAATGATCCATATGCTGAGGAAAAGAATGTGGATTCTGCAGCCATTAGATAAAATGTTCTGTAAAAATCTATTAAATCCATTTTGTCTATAGTGCAGATTAAGTGTGATGTTTCTTGTTCACGTTCTGTCTAGGAGATCTGTCCAATGCTGAAAATGAGATGCTGACGTCTTCCGTTACTATTGTATTAGGGCCTATCTCTCTCTTCAGCTCTAATAACATTTACTTTAGGTATCTGGGTGCTCCAGGATTGGGTGCATATATATTTACAACTGTCATATCCTGTTGCTGAACTGACCCCTTTTTTATTATATAATAACCTTCTTTGTCTCTTCTTACAGTTTTGTCTTGAAATCTATGTTGTCTGGTATTCCTACTCTGTTTTGGTTTCAATTGGCATAGAATATCGTTTTCCATCCCTTTATTTTCAGTGTATGTGTACATTTAAAGACGAAGTATACGTCTATAAATATAGCAAACTGTGTTTCTTGTAGGCAATATATCATTGGGTCTTCTTTTATTCATCCATTCAGCCACTCTATGTCTTTTGATTGGACAGTATAGTCTATTTACATTCAATGTTATTACTGATAAGCAAGGACTGACTTTTGCCATATTGTTATTTGTTTTTTGGTTGTTTTGTGGTCTTCACTTCCTTCTTGTCTTCCTTTTAGTGAAAGTGACTTTCACTGGTGATATGCTTTAATTTCTTGCTTGCTTTTTTTTGTGTATTCATTGTATGTTTTTCAATTTGAGGTTACCATGAGGCTTGAAAATACCTTACAATAATAAATGTTGCTAACATTTATTGAGCAGCTAGAATGTGCCAGATACTGAGCTAAGCATCTTATATACCATTTCACTGTTATTACTCCCATTTTTCATATGGGAAGCTAACTAGATTAACATTTCAGGTAAGCAAGAGATGCAGAACTCACACCTGGGCACCTGGGTAGAGTGGTGTCTTGCTGATCAGTTTCCCACACTGCCTCTTGCTCCATGTGATCTGGATGATACTTTTGCCCAAAAGTATCATCTTATCTCTATCACCTCTGCCACAAACCTGTCTGCACTTCTCACAAATAACAATTTGTGTCAGGGAAACCATTATAACATGTACAACTTCTCTTAATTAAGAAATAGTAACTCTCGAATATAGTAATATATTAAAGCATTGATATATTAGCTAACAAGTCATGTCCACCCACCTTACACATACACAAGAGGTCTCTCAGATGCACTAAGGCAGGTGAATAAAATGGGTTCTCATCTACGAACCCCTTTCTCTCCAAACCCTCCAAGTTTAAAGGTTGTCTGTTTTCTCTCCTGCTTTTGGATTCCTTAACTATTCATGAGAATTGTGTCAACAAGTTGAAAAATGAGTATGTAGTTTATCTTTTATTTTACTTAATAAGATTAATCACATTATTCATGAAGATAAGGAGATACAGGCATTCCTTACTATATGATTATGATGCAAAAGACAGAGTCAGAGGTAATAAGTTAAACAAATAATACTTTCTAGATGCAGAAGGGAGATAAAGCTTTACAGATGAATTACTCTGCTTTAATGTTAGAATCATTGTGTTCTAGCTATATCAGACAATTGACTGAGGCTCCTTTATGCACATATGCAAAAATGAAACAAAAAAAGAGGTGGGGGAAAAATCTATGGAGTCAGAATTGAAACCTAGGCTGTGTGAGGTAAGCGCTGTGAATAAGATAAAAAACAAAATTGATACATGTGTAAACCTTTATTAAGCACTTATGTTATGGAGTCCTCATGTACACACAGATTAACCTATGCAGAAGTCACAGAAAAGTTAGAAGAAAAAGATTTACATTGCTTTGCATAATTTTCTATAACTATCAAGAAAAAATTCCAGGTGAAAATATATAATTATCTATTAATATCCTTCCCTCTCATTTAGGGCAATTTTTATCATCCGGAGAAGCTGCCTGTCAAAATCAGCAATGATATCCATAAGTAGATCCTGTAGTAGACACTGCTTCTGTTCTATCCTCTCTACCATTCCTACAACTTGAATTATATATACAATAAACACCTCTCCTTTATATCTCTTATATTCTTTTTTTTTTCTGTTTTCCATCCAGTTTTCTCTGTGCTTCAATCTGGATATTTTATATCATCCTATCTTAACTGTTCACTAATTGTCTAAACAGCTGTATCTACTAGTAAATCCACATATTATGTTCTTAATTTCGGGTACTGTATTTTTAAGTTCTAGAATTCCATTAGATTATGTCATATAGGCTCTAATTCTGCCCTAAAATACTTCCTCTTCTCATCCATTTACTACATGCATTTACACTTACTGAGCAGATTAACCATTTTCATTTTAAAGTTTAAATATGATCATTCAATTACATGGATATCGGCTGGGACTATTTTTATTATCCACTTTTCTCTTCGTTTTCAGTTATTTCATCAGGTCCCCTGATATGCTTGGTAATTATTGATTGCTGTGGCAAATTGTAAGCAAAATATTTTAGACATAATTTTAGGCTCTGAATCATGCTACCCTTCTCCAGAGAAAAAGAGATATACGAGTAGAATCAGATTACTTTAATTCATTCTAGGATTGATATGACTCAAAACTGGATATAAGTATTTGCAAGCTCTGGATTATTTCTAGTTTACCTTTACTCCTAAGGTATAGTCCATTCAGGAGTCCCAACTAAAAACTTGGAGGGTTAACCAGGTCCACTCCAGTTTGGTTTTCCCTGAATGCCAGTTGTTGTCTCCCTAGTCCTGTGAACTATTGAAATCCCTAATCAGCTTCTCAGCTACAGTTTTCTCCTCAGCTTTTGGCATCTCTGCATCATTTTTTGCATCAGAAAAAATATCTTAAAGAGGAAATGCTTAGGGCTTTTATTCTCTCTGGAATTCTGGCCCCTCAATTTACTACAGATTTAAAAATTTTCTAATGCTTTCATGTATTATTTGTTTTAATTTCATATGCCTTTTCTGGATGTTTGTATTTAGAAAGTTCATCTGATATAAGTTATTCCTCCAGTAGAAATGAATATCTTCAAATATCTACTAAGTTTTAAAACATAAATATGCATTCTGACCCAGCATTTTGACTTTTAGTATTTTATCCTACAGATCAATTAATACATGGCCCCAAAATATATGTACAACAATGTTTATTCCAGTATTGTTTATAATAGCAAAAGACATGAAAAAATCAATAAAGAATAAAGTACATCAATACATTATAGCACGGCTATGTAATGAAACACAATATATTGTGGAAACAAATGGCCTAGACCTGTATGTGCTAAAATGTAAATGATATGTATATGGAATATACATAATCATATGTATGTGAAAAGTAATATGTACAGCATGTACCAATTTAGATAAAAATGAATAAACACATCATATATATTTTTATATGCAAAATAATGTTTCTGAAGAGATATATTAGAACAGAAAAGTGTAACTGTTCGGGGGAAAAAACAGAAATACTAGGGGCTTGGTGTCACTGGAAGATTTTTCATTATTTTATTGTGATGAATTTATTTTTCACATATTATATGTTTTAATTTTATATTTAATAAACATTATTTAAAAGAAAAAAGTAATATGAAAAACATTACATGTCATAAGGCAAGAGAAAAATGGCAGTTCAAGGAAAGCTTATTAAGCAAGAAAACCTCACAGCAGTGCACTTTCAACTGAGATTTTAAAGAGAGATTTAGCTGAGTGATAGAGGTATAATGCATGTAGAGAAGGAAGGAAAACATGGAGTTAGGAGGGGATACTCACTCTAGGGAAACCATCAGCAGTTCAAAATTGATGAAGTATAGGGAGTATGCCATTGACTATTTATCTTACCAGCCTCATTTTACCCCAAGGACAGGCTGTATCAGGGTAAAGAGTTTAAATTTTATTTTGGTGCAATGGGGAGCAACTCGAAAGTTTATAAGGAAAGTGTAGTATGATCAGCTTTGCATTTCATATATGTTATGATGGTACTGGGGACTATTGACTGACAAGGGGCAAGACAGGGAGGAGATACTTGTACTAGACGACTGCTGCAATCATCTATAGGATATGCTAATGTGGTTACTGTGAGGATAAGGAGCAAATGATAAGATGTTAAGAAGGTTGAACTAAAATGACTCAGGCTCTTAGAAACAAAGTAATATAAGACATTATTTATTTGCTTTTTTGGCTTGAACAACTGAGTAGAAAATGGGGCCAGCCCTTCAGTGTCAGGAAACATAAAAATGGCACAGATAGAAAACAAATGTTTAGCTCTGCTGTTGGGGTTGAGGGGCCTGGTGACATTTAATAGATGACAGTGTGGAGGTATAGCTAAATACATATACATGTCTGAAACACAGGAAGATGTGAGAGAAACAGACTTAGTTGTTACAAGAATAAAACTGGTAGTTGAAGTCAAGGGACTCTCAGATCATCACAGGAGCTATGGAGGGAACCACAATATATAAAAGGTAGAGTATGTATGGAAACCCCCAAAAGAAAGCTAAGGAAGTACTCAGAAAGATTTCAGCAGTGAATAGCCTCACAGAAGCCAATGGATGACAGTTTCAAGAAGGAGCATACTCTTTCAGAGAAATCTAGAAAGACAGGACCTGAAATGTATCACTGAGAAACTAGAAGACTATGTACTTTATCAATGTGACAAAATTACCTAGAGCTTGTTTAAAGGTCAGATTTCTGGTCTCTAGTCCCTCTGACCAGAAATATCTGGGGATGGAAAAAGAATTTGTGCATTTTTAAGAAGATCCCCAGTGAATTATTCTCAGGTCTGAAAACAACTATAGCAAATTGTAAACTCTTCAAGAACAAGTATCTTGTTTGTTTAATTCATCATGTATGTTTAGTGTTCACCATGGCATCTGTTACATAATAGACCCTCAACAAATGTTAAATAAAAATGAGATGAATGAATGGATGGAGCGATGAACAAGCTACTGAATGAAAGAATTAAATAACTTATGTCTGCCAAAATCTTGGTGAGATTATTGAAGCTTAAATTTTAATGGTACAGGGCAAATAATATACATGTAAACAGATAAACAAAATAATTCGCAGGGATCTGCTTTAAGCTAGGGTAGTCAGGGAAAGCTTTGAGGAGGTGGCATTTGAGCTATCATTTAAATAATGAGAAGGTGTTACCCCCAGTGACAGTCTCTGGACAAAACATTTCAGGGACGGGTAAGTCCTAATGAGAAAGAGGGTGAATAAAGAGTGTTTAAGTAATAAAGAGACCTATGTGGCTACCACTAAGGGAATGAGACAGAGAATGGTAGAAGAGTCTGAATAGATGGATAGGACACTGATCATATAGGGTCTCACAAGTTGTGACCTCATAGCAGTCTGGATATTATTCTAATTGCAGTGAGAAGCCACTTAAATTTTAAACAAAGTAGGGATATGACTTGATTTACACTTTAAAAATATCATTCTGACAGCTATATAAATAATAGATCACAGCAGGGCAATGATAGAAGTAAGCAGACCAGTTAGGAGTTGCGGTAGTATTCCAGACAAGAGGTGATTATGGTATGGTAGTAGCAGTAGAGACAGTGAGAAGTGCTTGGATTTATAACAGAATATATTCTGGAAATAGAGCAGACAAGATCATGTTAAGGCGAGGGAAAGAGGAGTCTAAAGAATTTGGATTTTTGCCTGTAGGCAATGAGGACTCATTTAAAGTTTTGACCGAGTGACACAAGTACAGTAGAATATATTAGAATGATTATCTTGAGGCAAGAAGCAAAGGAATTCTTTGGGAAATAAAATAGAAGGTAGAGGCAAATTTGGAGGTGTCAGTAATATTCTAAGCCTGAAGTAACAGGCATCTGAATAAAGGTGATGACAAAGGGAATGGCAAAAAGCAATGAATAAAAAGGCCACCATCAAGTATGTAGAGAATGAATTTGTGTTATCTGTGGGTACTGAAGCTTAACAGATAAGTTTGGACCAGAAAGACTTGGGAGTCACCAGAATATAGCTAATAGTTAAAGTCAAGTGAGCGACTGAGATTACCTACAAAGTTTGTAGAGGAAAAATGGAACCTAGACTAGAAAACAGTAAAAGAGCAGGACTATGCTGAATGAAAGGAGAAAAACTAGGAAAGTGTGGTATCATGAATGCAAGTTGAAGCATTTCAAAAAGATGTGCTTGTAACTGGTAAATAAGGACTAAGAAGTATCTGTTGTGTTTGGTAAAATGGGTATCATGAGTGATTTTGGTCAGAGCAGTATTTGTTTGAAGGCACAATGAAAGGATAGATTCCAGGTACTTGAGGCATCTCAGACATGAAGAAGTACTCACAATGAATACAGACAACACTTCTAAATATTTTGGTTTTGAAGCAAAAAAGAAAGAGAGGTAGTCAGAGAAAAACTAGGGTGAAGAAAAGGGATCTAGGAGAGTCTGTATTATGTTTCAATATTGATGTGAAGGAGACAATAAAGAGAGCAAGAATGAAGTCAGTTAGGGGATGGGCTGACTGCAGGGTCTCTGACAAGGGAGGTGTGAATGGGATCCAAGCACAGGTACGGCCTTAGCCATATAAAGAAGGAAGAACACTTCTCCCAGTTACAGTAAGCAAGCATAGGTGTAGGTACAGGGAAATTAGTAGCGGTGATGCTGGGGTTGGAAGGGAGTTTGGGGATTTCCTATAACATGGCTTCTATTTCGTCTGTGAAGAAAGATATCTCATCCACTCAAAGTAAGGGGAAAGGTGAAGCAATTTTGAATTTAAGGAGAAATGGAGAAGGAATAAAATAGCCATTATATAAAATGGGTAGAAAATAATTCTAAGGAAATATAAGATTGCCAGACCAAATTGAGGAACTTGTAGAAGAATCATTGAATAAAATGATTTCGAGAGAGCGGGCTGGATTGAAGATGGCTGAATAGGAACAGCTCTGGAGTGCAGTTCCCAGCAAGACCAATGCAGAGGGTGACTGCCCACTGCATTTCCAAAGAAATTTTCACTGCCCACAGACCAGGAGATTCCTGGGCCGAAAAGCACCACGAGTTTTCAGCATGGCCAGTGCTGGTGCCAAGCTGGTGTACAGAAACTCACACAAATCTGGGCAGCCGTTTCAACTGATGCCCGGAACGCCTGGAGACAGAGCCGACCATTCAATTGAAAGGGAGAGGGCAGAGACAGGAAGCCAGGTGATCTGGCTCGGTGGGTACCACCCCAACAAAACAAGCAATCTGAAATGCTCTGGACTGAGAGTTTCTGCAGCAAGTGCAGCAGGACCCAAGATGGTCCAGCTCAGTGGGGAAAAGGGCGACCACCACTACTGAGGCAGTCCACCACTACAAAGCCTGTAGCAGCTCAGCAACGCCTCTGCTGGCAGACTGTGACTATACTACTCAGTGCGGGGCAGGGCATCTATGAAAAAAGGCCGCAGCATGACAGGAACTTAAAAATAAAACTGACCTTCCTAGGACAGAGCACCTGGGAAAAGAGGTGGTTACGAGTTCTGCTGCAGCAGACATAAAAGTACCTTCACAGCAGCACTGCATGGAACATCGGAGCTCCCAGCAGAGCACTACAGCTCTGATAAGGGACAGATTGTCTCCTCGAGCAGCTCCACGACCCCCATATACCCAAAGAGACACCTCATAAAGGACAGCTCAGGCCAACATCTGGCAGGTACCCTTCTGAGATGAAGATAACAGAGGAAGAAACCGGCAGCAACCCTTACTGTTATGCAGCCCCCGTGGATGATCCCCAGGCAAGCAGGGTCTGGAGTGCACCTCCAGCAGTCCTAAAGCAGAAGGGCCTGAATGTTAGGAGGAAAACTAAAAAATAGAAAGAAATAACTTCATCATCAACAAAAAGGACGTCCACTCAGAGACCCCATCTGAAAGTTACCAACTAAAAGACCCCAGGTAGATAAAGCCACTAAGATGGGAAGAAACAGCGCAAAAAGGATGAAAACGCCAAAAACCAGAACACCTCTCCTCCTCCAAGGGATCACAATTCCTCACCAGCTAGGGATCAAAGATGGATGGAGAATGAATCTCATGAATTGACAGAAACAGGCTTGAGAAGGTGGGTAATAACAAACGTCTCTGAAGTAAAAGAACATGTGCTAATCCAATGCAAAGAAACTAAGAACCCAGAAAAAAGGTTGGATGAGATGCTAACTGGAATAAACAGCTTAGAGAAGAATATAAACGACTTGATGGAGCTGAAAAACACAGCACGAGAACTTTGTGAAGCATATACAAGTTTCAATAGCCGAATCGACCAAGTAGAAGAATATCAGAAACTGAAGATCAGCTCAATGAAATACAATGAGAAGGTAAGAATAGAGAAAAAAGAGTGAAAATAAATGAACAAAGCCTCCAAGAAATATGGGATTATGTGAAAAGACCTAATCTACGTTTGATAGGTGGACCTGAATGTGAATGAATGAATTCAAGTTTGAAAACACTCTTCAGGATATTACCCAGGAGAACTTCCTCAACCTAGTAACCCAGGCCACCGTTCAAGTCCAGGAAATACCAAGAACACCATAAAGATATTCCTCAAGAAGAGCAACCCCAAGGCATATAATTGTCAGATTCACCAGGGTTGAAATGAAGGAAAAAATGCTAAGCGCAGCCAGAGAAAAAGGTTGGGTTACCTACAAAGGGAAGCCCATCAGACTCACAGCTGATCTCTCGGTAGAAACCCAACAAGCCCGAAGAGAGTGAGGGCCAATATTCAACATCCTAAAAGAAAAGAACTTTCAACCTAGAATTTCATGTCCAGCCAAACTAAGCTTCATAAGCGAAAGAGAAAGAAAATCCTTTACAAACAAGCAATTGCTCAGAGACTTTGTCACCATCAGGCCCGCCTTACAAGTACTCCTGGAAGAAGCACTAAACATGGAAAGGAACAACCAGTACCAGCCACTCCAAAGACATACCAAATGGTAAAGAGTGTCGACACAATGAAAAAAATGCATCAACCAACGGGCAAACATCCAGCTAACATCAAAATGGCAGGATCAAATTCACACATAACAATATTAACCGTAAATGTAAATGGGCTAAATGTCCCAATCAAAAGACACAGACTAGCAAATTGGATAAAAAGCCAAGACCTCCTCAGTGTGCTGTATTCAGGAAACACATCTCAGGTGCAAGGACACATATAGGCTCAAAATAAAGGGATGGAGGAAGATTTATGAAGCAAATGGAGAGTAAAAAAAATCAGGAGGTACATTCCCAGTCTCTCATGAAATGGAGTTTAAACCAATAAAGATCAAAAGAGACAAAGAAGGGCATTACATAATGGTAAAAGGATCACTGCATCAAGAAGAGCAAACGATCCTAAATACATACACACCCAATATAGGAGCACCCAGGTATATAAAGCAAGTTCTTGATGACCTACAAAGAGACTTAGACTCCCACACAATAATAGTGGGAGACTTCAACACACCATCGTCAATGTTAGACAGATCTATGAGACAGAAAAGTAACAAGGATATCCAGGACTTGAACTCAGATCTGGACCAAGCGGAACTAACAGGCATTGACAGAATTTTCCACCCAAGTCCACAGAATATACATTCTTCTCAGCACCACATTGCACCTACTTCAAACTTGACCACATAACTGGAAGTACATCACTCCCCAGCAAATGCAACGAAGAGAAATCATAACAAATAGCCTCTCAACCATACTGCAATGAAATTAGAACTCAGGAAAAGAAATTAACTCAGAACCACACAGCATCATGGAAATTGATCAACTGGCTCCTGAATGCTGACTGGATAAACAATGAAATAAAGGCAAATAAAGATGTTCTTTGAAACCAATGAGAATAAAGACACAACGTACCAGAATCTCTGGAACACATTTAAAGCAGTGTCTAGAGGGAAATTTATAGCAATAAATGCCCATATGAGAAGCAAGGAAAGATCTAAAACTGACACCCTACAATCAAAACTGAAAGAGCTAGAGGAGCAAGATCAAAAAAACTCAAAAGCTAGCAGAAGACAAGAAATAACTAAGATCAGAGCAGAACTGAAGGAGATAGAGACACAAAAATCCCTTCAAATAATCAATAAATCCAGGGGCTGGTTGTTTGAAAAAAATCAACAAAATAGACTGCTAGCCAGATTAATAAAAAAGAAAAAGTAGAACAATCAAATAGATGCAATAAAAGACAATAAAGGGGATACCACCACTGATTCCACAGAAATACAGACTACAATCAGAGATTACTACAAACAACTTATGCACATAAACCAGTAAACCTGGAAGAAATGGATAAATTTCTGGACACTTGTACCCTCCCAAGCCTAAACCAGGAAGAAGTTGAAACCCTGAATAGACCAACAACAAGGGCTGAAATTGAGGAAGCAATGAATAGCCTACTAACCAAAAAAAGTCCAAGTTGAGATGGGTTCACAGCTGAATTCAACCAGATGTACAAAGAGGAGCTGGTACCATTCCTTTGGAAACTATTCCAAACAATACAAAAAGAAGGAATTCTTCCCAAATCATTTTAAGAGACCAACGTCATCCTGATACCAAAACCCAGCAGAGACTCAACAAGAAAGGAAAACTTCAGGCCAATATCCATGATGAACACAGATGCAAAAATCTTCAATAAAATACTGACAAGCCGATTGCAACAGCACATCAAAAAGCTTATCCATCATGATCAAGTAGGCTTCATTCCAGGGATGCAAGGCTGGTACAACATACTCAAGTCTATAAATGTAATCCACCATATAAACAGAACCAAAGTCAAAAACCACGATTATTTCAATAGATGCAGAGAAGGCCTTTGACAAAATTCAACAGCCCTTTATGCTAAAAACTCTCAATAAACTAGGTATTGAAGGAACATAAAACAATAAAAGCTATTTATGACAAGCCTACAGCCAATATCATACTGAATGGACAAAAACTGATAGAATTCCCTTTGAAATCCAACACTAGACAAGGATGCTATCTCTCACCACTGCTATTCAATATAGTATTGGAAGTTCTAGCCAGAGAAATTAGGCAAGAAAAAAAACAAAGCGTATTCAATTAGGAAAAGAGGGAGTCAAATTGTCTCTATTTGCAGACAACGTGACTGTATATTTAGAAGACCTTATCCGCTCGTCCAAAATCTCCTTAAACTGATAAGCAACTTCAGCAAAGTCTCAGGATACAAAATTAATGTGCAGAAATCACAAGCACTTCTGTACACCAATAACAGTCTAACAGAGAGCCAAATCATGAGAAAAGTCCCATTCACAATTGCTACAAAGAGAAGAAAATAGGAATACAACTAACAAAGGATGTAAAGGACCTCTTTAAGGAAAACTACAAATCACTGCTCAGGGAAATAAGAGAGGACACAAACAGATGCAGAAACATTCCATGCTCAAGATTAGGAAGAATCAATATCGTGAAAATGGCCATGCTGCCCAAACTAATTTAGAGATTCAACTCTATCTCCATCAAGCTACCAATGACCTTCTTCACAGAACTGGAAAAAAAAAACACTTTAAACTTCATATGGAACCAAAAGGGAGCGCACATAGCCAATATAATCCTAAGCAAAAAGAACAAAGCTGGAGGCATCATGCTACATGATTTCAAATTGTACTACAAGGCTACAGTAATCAAAACAGCATGGTACTGGTACCAAAACAGAGATATAGACCAATGGAACAGAACAGAGGCCCTGGAGGCAATGCCACACGTCTACAACCATCTGATCTTGGACAAACCTGACAAAAACACGCAATGTGGAAAGGATTCCCTGTTTAATAAATGGTGTTGGGAAAACTGGCTAGCCACGTGCAGAAAGGAGAAACTGGACCCCTTCCTGACACCTTACACTAAAATTAACTCTAGATGGATTAAAGACTTAAACATAAGACCTAACACCATACAAACCCTAGAAGAAAACCTAGGCAAAACCATTCAGGACATAGGCATATGCAAGAACTTCATGACTATAATACCAAAAGCATTGGCAACAAAAGCCAAAATAGACAAATGATATCTAATTAAACTCCAGAGCTTCTGTACAGCAAAAGGAACAATTATTAGAGTGGACCGGCAACCAACAGATTGGGAAAAAATTTTTGCAACCGACCCATGTGACAAAGGGCTAACAGCCAGAATCTACAAAGAACTAAAGCAGAACTATGAGAAACAAACAAACAAACCCATTGAAAAGTGGGCAAAGGATACGGACGGACACCTTTCAAAGGAAGACATATATGAGGCCAATAAACATATGAAAACATGCTCAACATCACTGGTCATTAGAGAAATGCAAATGAAAACCACATTGAGATATCATCTCATGCCAGTTAGAATGGCGATCATTAAAAAATCTGGAGACAACAGATGCTGGAGGGGATATGGAGAAACAGGAACACTTTTACACTGTTGGTGGGAGTCTAAGTTCAGCCATTTTGGAAGACAGTGTAGCAATTCCTCAAGGATGTAGAAATAGAAATTCCATTAGACCCAGCAATCCCATTACTGGGCATATATCCAAAAGATTACAAATAATTCTCTTATAAAGAGACATGCACACGTATGTTCATTGTGGCACTGTTTACAATAGCAAAGACCTGGAACCAACCCAAATGCCCATCTATGATAGATTGGACAAGGAAAATGTGGCACATAAACACCATGGAATACTATGCAGCCATAAAAAACGATGAGTTCATGTCCTTTGTAGGGACATGGATGAATCTGGAAACCATCATTCTCAGCAAACTGACACAAGAACAGAAAAACACTGCATGTTCTCACTCATAGGTGGGTGTTGAACAATGAAAACACATGGACACAGGGAGGAGAGCATCACACATTGGGGTCTGTTGTGGCGGGGGGGAAGGGAAGGACAGCAGAGGCAGGGTGGGGAGGTCAGGGGGGGATAACATGGGGAGAAATGCCAGATGTAGGTGACAGGGAGATGGAGGCAGCAAACCACATTGCCATGTGTGTACCTATGCAAAAATCCTGCATGATCTGCACATGTACCCCAGAAACTAAAGTACAATTAAAAAAAAAAAAGAACCAAAATTAAAAAAAAAATGATTTCTGTATTTTCTGTTTAAATATCCTATGATAATACCCAGGTTAACTCATAATCAACATCTCAATTCTTCTCAAAATCTTATTTCCCTTATACAAATATTATCAACATACTTAAAATCTAATCTTATGACTCCAAAGTCATAAGATTTTGGAAATAGCTCTGTCGGCCAATAACTATGGCTAATACCACAGTTTCTCACTTCTGAATTTCTCTTTCATTTCCATAAATTTATATAATGTTTTGGTAAAAGCTAAATTTAGTCTAACAGCAGTAAACAGATGTAAACATGATATGAATGGAACTATAGAACAAATTGCTGTGAGAAGAGTCCTATCAGATAAGCACAGAAAGCAACCATGTTCCATAAATTGTCTTGAATAAATGACACCAAATTATCTAGAAACCAAATATAATTTGTCATATTATATAATCATTTCATTTTTCTTTTAATTTTTGCTATCTGCCTGGAATATATTAGATGCTTAATAGTAATTATCAAGGAATTAACACTATGAAGGAAATAAGATTTCAGAGATTTCTAGGCATTTGGTACATATTGATTGATAAACCATAAAATAATCAATTACAAATAACTTTTGAAAAAACTAAAACCCATGAAGTTATTGAAAAGTGTTAACTGCTAACATTTTATAACATAGCAATGGTATTAACAAAGCCCAGAGACAATATGGATGAATTAAGAGCATGGGACAAGAAAACGACTTGTTAAAAGAGATTGGTTCTTTCACAGAAGAGAGATTTTCTTTTTCCCATCATCATGGTAGAATATAAATACTCAACACAATGTAATAATCAAACATTCTAGTTAATGATGCATTGCCATACTAATCATAGCACTTATTCTAAAACTCTAATAAAATATAGTACATTTAATAAAGAGCAAATAAAAACAACTGAATATTTAATGTTTAGGGCATATTTAGGATTTCACAATGAGAAGTAATTTGAAATCTTGAGATAATTTTTTTTTACCATGCTGTAAATTAATTTCCTAATTGATAAAAGAGAAGAGGTTACATTAATCTCTAATGAAAGTTTCTACTCCTGTTTCTGATGGCAAAGTGACTATTAGATGCTTTAATAGCATGGCAAAATTTATATAGAATACAGCGTTCTTTTAATAAAAATAAACTTTCTGACAGAGCAACCTCTTTTTAGGTATAACTTTGTCTTATATTTGGGTTAACAAGTTGGTAATTAATTTTTATAATTTTAAACATTTTCATTTCCATTTGAAGTTTAATTTTTTCATAAAAATATATTATGGATCTATTTGATTTTTTCTAAAATAAAATAAATTTTGTAATCATTATATCATGACATTATTTTTTTTTTCTGCTTTAGAGGGCTATATTTTGAGAACTAGTATAAATTCTTACCTCTACAAGATAAGGCTCCATTTGATCCAGGGTTTTCCCAAGATGCTTATCAGGATCTAAGCCTGCCAAGAAAGGTTAAATTTTTTAAAGATAACTATCAGATGGGACCTTTAAAGACACATTCCCCTTCCCTTGGCCCCTCCTCGCCTAAGAAAGTAGTGTGTATATATTTTGAATTGCTTTGCTCATAAAGTTAAAAGTACTTTGCTAGTATTTACTTTTCTATTCCCCTTGGGTAACTGTTTTTGTTGCTTCTGAAAAGTAAGTTTTTATTTATTTCAAATGCACTGTGTCAACTATCAGATGCACTGTTTCAATTCCCTTATCCATTTTGTAAAACTGTAATTGGGATAGAAAAAAGCAGTTATCATTTAAAATACATGACATTGTAATTCTTTGTATTTTAGTGGTTATGATTTATTTTACTGATGGACAACAGCATTAATTTTCTGATTTGTCCCTATTTTATTTAAACTTCAAACTTCTTACTTAGGAAGAGTAGAAAATAGCAGTAGACTGTTAGGCTTATTTTATTAATTCACTTAAGAGTAGCATATGGGCACAAATAATCACATTATTAAATTAAATGACATTTCATTTCAACTGCTTTACAACAATGTATTTTTCAAGAAAAGACAGAGACAACTCTGAAAAATCATTATTGTACCAATAGCGTGTGCATAACCTTTAATAAAGATATTAAACTGACATCATAGTAGAGTTAATATAGGTGATGGGGTGCAGGATACAAGAGTAAGCAATATGAATGCTTTCCATGCACCAAGACTAACCTGCCAGGAAAAAAATCACGTCACAAGTTGGCTACTAAATAAATTCATTTTGGATATTCATATTCATATTTACATACATTGGCATAGCTTCATTTACATAAGTTAATGTAATGAAAGACAATAGTAAGAGGAAAGACAGTTTTGTCAACAAATGGTGTGAAGCAATTGGATATCCACTTGCAAAAAAAAAATGAATCTAGACACAGACTTTACATTCTTCACAAAATTAACTCAAAATAGATTGCAGACATAAAGGTAAAATGCAAAATTATAAAACCCCTATAATAGAAAAAAAAATCTAGATGGCCTTAGGTAGGGTGATGACTTTTAAGATAGACCACCAAAAGCATGATCCATTAAGGAAACAATTAATAAGCTGACTTCATTAAAAATTAAAAACCTCTGCTCTGCAAAAGCAATGTAAAGTGAATAAAAAAGGCCGCAAACTGGGAGAAAATATGTACAAAGAACATCCGATAAAGGACTATTATCCAATATATACAAAGAACTACTAAAACTCAACAATAAGCAAACATCAATCCAATTTAAAAATGGGCAAAAGACCATACAGACACCTCACTAAAGCTATAGATGGTAAATAAGCATATGAAAAGATCCTCCACATCATACGTCACTAGAGAAATGCAAACAAAACAAGAAGATGCCACTACACACCTATTATAGTGGCCAAAATCTGGAAAACTTACAACACCAAAGGCTGGCAAGGATGTAGAGCAACACTATTGCTGATTGGAATACAAAATGGTACAGTCAATTTGTAAGACAGTTGGGCAGTTTCTCACAAAACTGAACATATTTTTATTATATGATCCAACTGTGGTGTTCCTTGGTTTTCACCCAAAGGTATTAAAAACTCCTGTCTTCACAAAAACCTGCAGATGGATGTTTATAGCAGCTTCAATCATAACTGTCAAACTCTAGAGCAACCAAAATGTCTTTCAGTGGGTGAATGACTAAATAAATTGTGTACATCCAGACAATGAAATATTATTCAGTGCTAGAAAAAAAAAATCAGCTCTCAAGCCATAAATATACATGGAGGAAATGTAAATGCATATTACTAAGTGAAAAAGGTCAATATGAAAAAGGTACATACTGTATGATTCCAACTATATGACATTCTGCAAAAGAAAAAACCATGAAGATAGTAGAAAGGTCAGTGATTGCCAGGGGTTTTGGGCAGAGGGCAGACAAGGTTAAACAGGCAGAGCAAAGAGAATTTGCTGGGTAGAAAAATACTCTGTATGATACTCTAGTGATGAATACATGCTATTATACATTTGTCTAAATCCATAGAATGTACATCACCAGCAGTGAACCCTAATGTAAACTATGAACTTTGGGTGATTATGATGTGTCATTGTAAGTTCATTAATTTTAACAAATGTACCACTCTAGTAGGGGAGGTTGATAACGGGGGAGGCCAAGCGGTAGGTATGGCAACAGGGTGTATGAAAAATCTCTGTACATTTCTCTTAATTTGCTGTGAACCTAAAACTGCTCTAACAAAATAAAAATATTTTGTAAAGTTTCCTTGTGGTCTAGAACATGATCAAATTTTATAAATGCTCCACTTGCGCTTGAATGAAAGTGTGTTTTCTATCTGTTGAAAGCAATATTCTGTACCCAAACACACAAAATCATGATCATACTTGTTAATTTTGCTGTTCAACTCTTTTATAGCCTTAAAAATTTGTGATCTCCATGAACCATCAGTTTCCAATAAGGTGAAAAAAACTCCCATTATGATTTTGGGTTTCATAATCTCTTATAATTCTGTCATTTTTTCCTTAATATATTTGAGAGCTATGTTGTTAATATGTACACAAACTTATAACTTCTAAGCTTTTTGATGGAATTATTCCATTTATCAAGAAGTAGTGACTTTTTAATCTGCATTGATTTTTATCTTGTAATCTATGTGTCATCTATGAACACTGTGACACCACCTTTCTTTTGTTAATATCTTTCATACATATTTATTTCAATTACTTGTTCACAGATTTTTGGTATTGTTTTTGTTTTAGATGCCTACATGTAATTAGATTTTTTTCTTGTTTCACCTGGTCTTATAAATATGACTCTAAAGAACTGACTTTAATCATTTTATATTATATGGCTGGACCTGTCTCTATCATCTTAGTATAAATTTTCTGTTACATTGAGCTTTATATATTTTTCTTTTTTTTCTGTCTCATACTGAATTGAAATTATTTTAACATTTTACTCTGCTGATTAGAATGTTGTAGAATGAATTTCTACTTTTCAGATAATCTGTGATTTTTTACACACATTCAAAACCACATTTTTAAAGTCTTAATGTATTAAGTATCCTTAGCATCCTTTAGACCAGAATTTAGTATGGTATTTTTAAAAAATTGTACTTTTAAGTTCTGGTGTACATGTGCAGATCTTGCACGATTGTTGCATAGTATACACATGCCATGGTGGTTTGCTGTCTCCATCCACCAGTTACCTACATCAGGCATTTCTCCTAATGTTATCCCTCCCCAACCTCCCCACACCCCGCTATCCCTCCCCTAGCCCCCAACCCCCAACAGGCCCTATCGTATGATGTTCCCCTCCCTGTGCCCATGTGTTCTCATTGTTCAAAATCCGCCTATGAGTGAGAACATGAGGTGTTCCATTTTTTGTTCTTGTGTCACTTTGCTGAGAATTATGGTTTCCAGATTATCCATGTCCCTACAAAGGACATGAACTCAACCTTTTTTATGGCTGCATAGTATTACATGGTGTATATGTGCCAAATTTTTTTTGTTCAGTTTATCACTGATGGGCATGTGGGTTGGTTCCAGGTCTTTGCTATTGTAAACAGTGCCGCAATGAACACACACGTGCATGTATGTCTATGTAACAGAACAATTTATAACCCTTAGGGTATATATTCAGAAATGGGATTGATGGGTCAAATGGAATTTCTATTTATAGATCCTTGAGGAATCGCCACACTTCCACAATGGTTGAACTAATTTATATTCCCACCAACAGCATAAAAGTGTTCCTATTTCTCCACATCCTCTCCAGCATCTCATCTCCAGATTTTTTTAATGATCATCATTCTAACTGGCATGAGATGGTATCTCAATGTGGTTTTGATTTGCATTTCTCTAATGACCAGTGATGATGAGCATTTTTTCATGTTTATTGGCCTCATAAATGTCTTCTTTTTAAAAGTGTCTGTTCATATCCTTCACCCACTTTTGAATGGGTTTGTTTTTTTCTCATAGTTCTGCTTTAGTTCTTTGTAGATTCTGGATATTAGCTCTGTAGATTCTGGATATTAGCCAGATGGGTAGACTGCAAAAATTTTTTCCCATTCTGTTGGTTCTGATCACTGTTTCTTTTGCTGTGCAGAAATTCTTAAATTTAATTAGATCCCATTTGTGTATTTTGGCTTTTGTTGCCATTGCTTTTGGCGTTTTCAGTCATGAAATCCCTGCCTATGCCTATTTCCTGAATGTTTTTGCCTCGGTTTTCTTCTAGGGTTTTTATCATGTTAGGACTTGTGTTTAAATCTTTAATTGGGAGTTAATTTCAGTGCAAGGTTAAGGAAGGCATCCAGTTTCTGCTTTCTGCACATGGCTAGCCAGTTTTCCCAACACCATTTATTAAAGAAGGAATCTTTTCCCTATTGTTTGTTTTTGTGAGGTTTGTCAAAGATCAAATGGTTGTAGATGTGTGGCATTACTTCTGAGGCCACTGTTCTGTTTCAATGGTCTATATCTCTGTTTTGGTACCAGTTCCATGCTGTTTTGATTACTATAGCCTTGTAGTATAGTTTGAAGTCAGACAGTGTGATGCCTCCAGCTTTGTTCTTTTTGCTTAGGATGGTCTTGGCTATGAGGGCTCTCTTTTGGTTCCATATGAAGTTTAAGGTGTTTTTTTCCATTTCTGTGAAGAAGGTCAGTGGTAGCTTGATGGGAATAGCGTTGAATCTATAAATTACTTTGAGCAGTATGGCCATTTTGATGATATTGATTCTTCCTAACTAGGAGCATGGAATGTTTTTCCATCTGTTTGTGTCCTCTCTTATTTCCTTGAGCAGTTGTTTGTAGTTCTCTTTGAAGAGGTCCTTCACATCCATTGTTAGTTGTATTCCTAGGTATTTTATTCTCTTTGCAGCAATTGTGAATGGGAGTATGCTCATGACTTGGCTCTCTGTTTGTCTGTTATTGGTGTATAGGAATGCCTGTGATTTCTGCACATTGATTTTTATCCTGAGACTTTGCTGAAGTTGCTTATCAGCTTGAGATTTTGGGCAGAGATGATGGGGTCTTCTAAATATACAGTCATGTCATCTGCAAATAGAGGCAATATGACTTTCTCTTTTCCTAACTGAATACGCTTTATTTCTTTTTCTTGCCTGATTGCTCTGGCTAGAACTTCCAAAACTATACTGAATAGGAATGGTGACAGGGGGCATCCTTGTCTACTGCCAAATTTCAGAGGAAATGCTTCCAGTTTTTGCCCATTCAGTATGATATTGGCTGTGGGTTTGTCATAAATGGCTTTTATTATTTTGAGATACGTTCCATCAATACCTAGTTTATTTAGAGTTTTTAGCATAAAGCGCTGTTGAATTTTGTTGAAGGCCTTCTCTGCATCTATTGAAATGATCATGTGGTTTTTGTCTTTGGTTCTGTTTATATGATGGATTACATTTATAGGCTTGCATATGTTGAACCAGCCTTGCATCCCCCGGATGAAGCCTACTTGATTGTGATGGATAAGCTTTTTGATGTCCCATCTGGACTTGGACTTTTTTTGGTTGGTAGGCTATTAATTGCTGCCTCAACTTCAGTCCTTGTTACTGGTCTATTCAGGGATTCGACTTCTTCCCAGTTCAGTCTTGGAAGGGTGTAAATGTCCAGGAATTTATGCATTTCTTCCAGGTTTACTGGTTTATGTGCAAAGAGTCATTTGTAGTAATCTCTGATGGTAGTGTGTATTTCTATGAAATTGGTGGTGATCTCCCCTTTATCATTTTTTATTGCTATCTATTCAATTATTCTCTCTTTTCTTTTTTATTAGTCTGGCTAGCGGTCTGTATATTCTGTTGATCTTTTAAAAAAAACCAGCTCCTAGATTCACAGATTTTTTGAAGGGTTTTTTTGTGTCTCTCTCTCTTTCACTTCTGCTTCCACCTTAGTTATTTCTTGCCTTCTGTTGGCTTTTGAGTTGTTTTGATCTTGTTCCTCTAGCTCTTTCAATTTTGACGATAGGGTGTTGATTTTAGTTCTTTCCTCCTTTCTCATGTAGGCATTTATTGCTATAATTTCCCTCTACACATTGCTTTAAATGTGTCCCAGAGTTTCTGGTACATTGTGTCTTCGTTCTCATTGGTTTTGAAGAACATCTTTATTTCTGCCTTCATTTCATTGTTTATCCAGTCGTCATTCAAGAGCAAGTTGTTCAGTTTCCATGTAGTTATGCGATTTTGGGTGAGTTTCTTAATCCTGAGTTCTAATTCAATTACACTGTGGTCTGAGAGTCTGTTTGTTATGATTTCAGTTATTATTATTATTATTTTTGAGACAGTGTCTCGCTATGCTGCCCAGGCTGGAGTGCAGTGGCTATTCACAGGTGCTATCCCACTACTGATCAGCATGGGAGTTTTGACCTGCTCCGTTTCTGACCTGGGCTGGTTCACCCCCCTAGGCAACCTGGTGGTCCCCTGCTCCCAGGAGATCACCATATTGATGCTGAACTTAGTGTGGACACCAGATTGGCATAGCACACTACAGCCCAGAACTCCTTGCCTCAAGCGATACTCCCACCTCATCCTTCCAAGTAGCTGGGACTACAGGCACACAGCACCATGCCTGGAGATTTCTGTTCTTTTGCATTTGCTGAGGAGTGATTTACTTCCAACTATCTGGTCAATTTCAGAGTAAGTGCAATGTGGTGCTGAGAAGAATGTATATTCTGTGGATTTGGGGTGGAGAGTTCTGTAGATGGTCTATTAGGTCCACGTGGTCCAGATCTGCAATCAAGTCCTGGATATCCTTGTTGATTTTCTGTCATGTCCAGCTGTCTGATATTGACAGTGAAGTGTTAAAATCTCCCACTATTATTGTGTAGGAGTCTAAGTCTCTTTGTAGGTCGTTAAGAACTTGCTTTATGTATCTGGCTGCTTCTATACTGAGTGCATATATATTTAGGATAGTTAGCTCTTTTGGTTGCATTGATCCTTTTACCATTACGTAATGTCCCTCTTTGCCTCTTTTGATCTTTGCTGGTTTAATGTCCACTTTATCAGGGACTAGGATTGCAACCTTGCTTTTATTTTGCTCTCCATTTGCTTGGTAAATCTTCCTCCATTCCTTTATTTTGAGTCTATATGTGTCTTTGCACATGAGATGGGTCTCCTGAATACAGCACAACAATGGGTTTTAACTTTTTATCCAGTCTGCCAATATGGGGCATTTAGGCCATTTACATTTAATGTTAATATTGTTATGTGTGACTTTGATTCTGCTATTTTGTTACTGGCTGGTTGCTCTGCGCATTAGTTGAAGCAGTTTCTTCACTGCCTCATTGGTCTTTACCATTTGGTATGTTTTTGCAGTGGCTGGTACTGGTTCCTTTCCATGTTTACTGCTTTCTTCAGAAGCTCTTGTAAGGCAGGCCTGGTGGTGACAAAATCTCTCAGCAATTGCTTGCCCATAAAAGATTTTATTTCTCCTTCACTTATGAAGCTTAGTTTGGCTGGATAGGAAATTCTGGGTTGAACGTTCTTCTCTTTAAGGATGTTGAATATTGGCTCCCACTTTCTTCTGCCTCATAGGGTTTCTGCTGAGAGATCCACTGTGAGGCTGATGGGCTTCCCTTTGTCCCTTTGTAGGTAAGAGAGGTCTGCTGTGAGTACGATGGGCTTCCTTTGTGGGTGACCCGACCTTTCTCTCTGGTTGCCCTTAGAATTTTTTTTTTTTTCCTTCATTTCAACCCTTGTGAATCTGACAATTACATGCCTTGGGGTTGCTCTTCTTGAGAAATATCTTTGTGATGTTCTCTGTATTTTCTGGATTTGAATGTTGGCCTGCCTCGCTAGGTTGGGGAAGTTCTCCTGGATAATATCCTGAAGAGTGTTTTCCAGCTTGTGTTCATTCTCCCTGTCACATTCACATACACCGATCAAGTGTAAATTAGGTCTTTTTACAGATACCATATTTCTTGCAGGCTTTGTTCATTTCTTTTCAATCTTATTTTCTCTCATCTTGCCTTCTCATTTTATTTCACTGAGTTGATCTTCAATCTCTGATACCCTTTCTTCTGCTTGATTGATTTGGCTACTGAAACTTATGTATGCTTCACTAAGTACTCATGCTGTGTTTTTCAGCTCCATCAAGTCGTTTATGTTCTAAGTTGGTTATTCTAGTTAACATTTTGTCTAACCTTTTTTTTAAGGTTATTAATTTCTTTGCATTGAGTTAGAACATGTTCCTTTAGCTCAGAGAAGTTAGTTATTATCCACCTTCTGAAGCCTGCATCTGTCAATTCATTAAACTCATTATCCATCCTGTTTTGTTCTCTTACTTGTGAGGAGTTGTGATCCCTTGGAGGAGGAGAGGCGTTCTGGTCTTTGATGATTTCATCCTTTTTGTGCTGGTTTCTTCCCATTTTCGTGGATTTATCCACCTTGGATCTTTGAAGTTGGTGACTTTGGATGGGGTCTCTGAGTTGATGTCCTTTCTGTTGATGTTGAAGTTATTTTTGTTTTTTAGTTTTCCTTCTAACAGTCAGGTCCCTCTGCTGTAGGTCCACTCCAGACCTTGCTTGCCTGGAAATCACCTGTAGGGGTTGCAAAACAGCAAGGATTGCTGCCTGATCTTCCCTCTGGTAGCTTTGTCCCAGAAGGGTACCCGCCAGACGTCAGCCAGAGCTCTCTTGTATGAGGCATCTTTTTGGTTATGCAGAGGTCAGGGAACCACTTGAGGAGGCAATCTGTTCCTTGTCTGCCTGCAGAGGCACTGTTGGGCTGTCATGGACTCAGTGCAGCTGCTGTGCAAGCTTCCTCTGGCTTTTGTTTACACAGCCAGGTTCAGACAGACCTCACCAATGGTGGACGCCCTTCCCTGCACCGAGCTCGATCATCCCGGGCTGAAGTCGAACTGATTTGCTGGCTGCAAAACTTTCAAGACACAGGGCTTCAGTCTGCTGGTCTTTGTAGGGGTGGGACCTACCCTGGTCTTTGTGGGGGTGGGACCTGCCCAGCCACATCACCTGTCTCCCTGCTTTCAGCTCCCCCTCTTTCTGGGGAGTAGGTCGCTCCAACCCACAGGCGCTCTCAGTGCTAGTGAAAACATCCACCCAGATCTGTGCCAACATGGGGCACCAGCCAGAGCTGCTGCTCAGATCTGTGCTGGTAACTCACGGTGCTTTTCAGCCCAGGCGGGGATCTCCTGGTCTGTGTGTTGCAGAGGCCATGGGAGAAGCACAGTATCTTCTGAGGTTGGGGGGAAGTCCCTGATCTTGTCAGTTGCACTTCCCTGGGTGAGGCAGTGCCCAGCCCTGCGTTGGCGTGGCCTCCTTGGGCTACACCCACTGTCCAATCAGTCCCATTGAAATGAACCTGGTACCTGGGTTGGAAATGCAGAGATCACTTGCCTTCTACGTCTCTCTTGCTGGGAACTGTGCTCCAGAGCTGTTCCTATTTAGCCATCTTGGTGGATTCCCCTAGTATGTTTTAACTAGGTACTAAACAGGCTTCACCATTTCAGTTACTGTGTTGAATTTCTGGTCCATTATTTTCAGCAAGAAAAGTTAAGGTTATCAACATATTTTACAATGTCTATGCTCACTATTGTTTCTCATTCATTTTTCCTTGAATCAATCTATTTCTAATTAATGTTTGTTCTTTACTGTTTCACAGTAGATTTGTGAGTGGTATACTCTCCTAGTTTTTACAGGTCTCATAATGTCTCTATGTTACTCTCATAATAGTTTAGTTGCAATATATTACTTCTGGCATTTGCTGTTCCAAATGAAAATTATGCTGTCAGTCTGATAGTGGTTCCCATTGAAGGAATCTTTTATTTTCTATATGCTGGATTGTACAAATTTCAACATACTTATTACATTTTGCAATCTTAATTCAATGTGTCTAGGCATACATTTATTTTAATTAGTAATGGACAACACCTAATGTGTACTTTTAATCCAAAAACTCATGTCTTTCTTCAAATATAGAGCATTTTCAACTATTGTATCTGTTTGTCTGCCTTCTATTTTTTCCTTGAAACACCTATTATATAATATTGCAAATCCAATCTAGCCTCCATATTTTTAAATTACTTTTTCTGTTTTTTTTCCCTCTCCCTGTGGCTTTTTCTACTGTTTTCCTCTCTGTATGCCTTCTTTGTGAATTACTTTTTCTCTTTATTCTGCTGTACTCTTTTTCTCTTTGACTTGGCTACCATTTATTCTGCCCACTCAGGTTTTTTTGTTTTTATGACAATGTTTCATTTCTAAAATTTTTAATTGGTTTTCACATCACTTGTTACTGTTTCCTTCTGGGCAATTTATTTTTCTAATAATTGCTTTTTTAAACAAATGGATTTTATGTTTTTCTTGATCTCTTTGAGGTTCTCCCTCATGTAGGAGAACCTACACGATGCACTTCTTATTTCTGTTTCCCCACAGGACATCTCCCAACTGCTTTTGCCTGCTTCCTTGATCCCTGTATTACAGCACACAACTTCAGTCCTCTTCAGTATTTTTTATCTTTTCATTTCTAGCTAACAGAGAAGTTTACAGTGTTTTCCAGCACAATTATGTTTTTCACATTTTTCCTTCTTATATTCATCTATGACTGCCATGGGTTTGGGATGGAAATTTGTTGAACTCCAAAGCATAAGTATGCAAGGTCAGCATGGCTGGAAGTTTTTAGCCTTCCCTCCAAATTGTGTGTGTAAGTGTGTGCGTGTTTGTGTGTGTGTGTGTGTGTGTGTGTATAAGGGTGCACGCGCCCGCACAACACATACATAAATCACAGTCAGCACTAGGGCATCATTTAAAAAGTATCCCATGATTGGATTTGAGAATTTGTGATTTGCATGCTATGTATGAATCTGGAAGTAAATATATGCCTATAACACATGAAAGGGAATTTAAGAGCGCACTATTTCACACAGGTAGACACCATAAGATCTTATTTTTTTTGCAGTCTTTTAATTCATTGTAGAGTATCAAGCCCCAAACAGCAGTTATATCTCATATCAGAGATGGCTGTATTCCACAAATAAAGTAATTTGGATTGCCTTTAAATATGAGTCAGTAAATAATATAAACATAAAACACACCAGGCACACTTTCCATGTGAATCTGTGTCATCACACAGGTACACCTTGGTATAAATTAGTTGGCATTGAAAGACTTTTCTGTACTCATGAAAATATTTACAATTTAGTTATTATTGGGTTAGACACTAAAAATTCTATGAAGCTAAAATCATTGAAATTAATAAAATTTAAAACATTAAAGAAAAATTTTCAAATATCTTCCTGAGATATACTAGAGATCATTTCACTAAAAAAGGAGACCATTGTAAAGCTAGAAAGTAGCTAAAATATTTAAGAGCCAGATTTCTTTTCTCTCAGAGTTTATAATAAAATAAGCTTCATGTGCATCTACAGGTTTGGTAAAAGGGTCTGCATAAAGTTTAGTGAGGGTGTATATGCTGCTATGATTCATGGGCCTGATATTTTAGTCTATGGGTGTCCAATCTTTTGGCTCCCCCGGGCCACACTAGAAGAACTGTCAAGGGCCACATATGAAATATACTCACTCAAATGACAGATGATGAGCTGGAAAAAAATCACAAAAAAAATCTCACAGTGTTAGAGAGTTTACAAATTTGCATTGGGCCACATTCATAGCCGTCCTGAGCCATGGGCTGAATAAGCTTGTGTTAGACATTTAACACAGGACAGAACAATAGTAACAACATTTCACATACATGAAAGATGGTTTCAAAGGACATCTAAAACAAAAGGACTAGCAGGATGTAAGAAATAAACAATTTTAAAACATATTTTTCAGAGGTTATGTCAGGTGATTTAGGAAGGCTTTTTTGGCATGAACAATGATTTAGGTGTTCCTATATCATGATGTGATACTATTTAAACAGACTATAATTCTTTTCTATAAAATGTCTAGGTTTTAGTAATAAAACTACTTGTTTAAATTCAATATAATAGCCGGCATACTCTTCTGAATGGATTTTTACACTTTAATTCAACAAAGCATATGTTCCACTGCACTTGATTATAATAACTACTTAGGTCTTTTTCTCTTGATGCCTTGCTAGTTACTTTATCTGAGCACAATCTGCATTTGCTTACATTTTTCTGTTCATTAGAAAGTGACAAGTCCTTGGGGACCTCATGATCACTGTCCATATGACACGTATTGCAGACTGTTTATAGAATATATATTCTTGGATAAGATCCAGAGATTTCTAGCAATTCCAGCTACTGTCCTTGCAAAAGCAATGGCCTGAAGCCACCATGATCTTTGAGATCTTTTCTAAATCAGCTGAAACTACTATGCATCGGATTATATTAGTCAGAGATGTAGAAAGATTATTCATCTCACCCCAGAATATATCTGAATACAGGACTTTTCTCAAGAAATTCATGCTTAGCACACCAATGATTCCATAAATATCAAACTATTAATACATAAAAACAAAAACTCCCAGTAATTGTTTTTATAAGTATAAAGATTGAGTACTTAATTTTTGTACACTTCCACATATTCCACAAGTTTCTTCACTTACCAACATCTAAGCATTGTATGCACAGTGTTTATAATACTTACTTTCATTTCCCTAAATGGAATATGACAATTATTAAAATAATTTTAAAACAAAAATCTGAAACAACAGACCTTTTTAATGTGAAAAATTGTTAGCTTATCTACAATTATGAAGCTCTAAGATTTTAGATTTTATTTTAAGTATTTTGGTTTTGGTATTTTCTAACCAGATGATACGCACAGAGGATTCTAAATGATACTTCTTAATTCAGAATGGAAGGCCAGGGTCATATTAGCATCAGTAACATATTTCTCAATAAACTTATTTTTAAATTTTTGTTTTAAATGGTTCAGAGGCAAATATTTTAAATAATGAAGTCAATGTCTGAGTTAAATTTTAACACAACAGCTAGACATCACAACGTCTGTTTACTTCACCAAGAACCCACTTATGTTTCTAAGTAAAATTGAAGAATGATGCTAATACACCAATATATTTGCACTCAAATAATTCTACCACATAAAATCATTTAAAGTATATGAATATATAACAATATCTTAGTAAATTTAAAATCCATCTTACACATCCATTCCATTTTCAATTTTTAAGCAGTAGCCATTTAACTGGTAAATGAATCTGGTCCAAAAGGCACATTTTCTTTTTCTTTAAATAAATCCTAGTTTCTAGACCCAATACAATTTCAGTATACTTTAAAAATCTCTCCCTTAATCTTTGTAATATCATCATTCTCATTTTATTTTACATAAAACTGCATTATATTAAAGCCTTTAGAGGAGCCATGAAAAGCCTCTGAAAAAGCCACAACAGCTCATGGGCTTTTTCAATGCAATTCAACTTTATCTAAAAGCTTCAAATTACCTCGGTCCTTGGAAAAGATTTTTCTTTTTAAAATTTATTCAATTTAGGTGTCTCTTTTCTCGTGAAGCTTGGGTCACAAACAGACACAAACTGTGCTTTACCAAAACCTCAACAGTCAGTACAATTTACCTTTTGAGCCAGTGAATTATACAATGTGAGTCTTTATGTATTTAACTTCCTATAAAAACCTTTATAATCACTGAGACAATTATATTTGTTAATGTTGACATAAATATCAATATCAAAAAACATCAATATTAATGAAGATTACAATCCATAAGATCCAAGATGATGTTATATTTAAGGTACATTTTAACTCTAATACATACATATGTTACTTTGAGTTATTAATATTTTTGCCAATGTAGAAAAAATTTACTGTAAACCCTGATACCTTACCATTTCATCATGTCATAAAGACATTCCTTGATGGAAGCTGGGTGGATGAAAAAACCCACAACAAGAACTAGGCACCGATAACTCCATGCAAAATTAAGAAATTAATTAGGAGGAAGAACCATAATTTGCAGAGCTGACACCTATTTTACTTTACTTGCATGTATCAATGAGAAGCAATTACAATTCAATTAAAATGTTCAATTTTATTACTTTACTTACTGACCTTGAAGTTAATGCCTGTTTTATTTAATTGCATCATCTATGAATAAATGTTAACCCTACAATGTTATGCCCAATTATTTTCAATGCATTTTTCAACTTCTCAGCTGAATTATATCAATTTATTATCTACTGTCATGAAAGCAAGTAGAGGCTTATCTCTTCAGTACAGCCCAATAAATGAAGAGAGAAGCATCACAAAATGGTTGACAATGCTATTTCTAAGAATCAAGTAAAATGAATTGTGTTCTCATCTCAACCTTGGTAGCCTAGAGTTTTACTATAAAATCAATAGGTGATATTAGAAAAGGTACAATCACTCTGAGAAACAACTGCTAATCTGTCTATAATTCTCGATAAATCCATTGCATACAAGAACTGAATAACTCGTGTATCTTCCAAACTAAAACGGGCGTGCCTGCCCACTCTCTCTCTCTTCCTATCTCTCTTTCTCTCTCTCTCTCCCCTGAAATCGCTTCCTATCTCTACCAGGCTTACTGAACATCAGAACAAGTAGATAACATTTTAAAAACTCCAACTGTTTTGTTGGTAAATATAATTTTTATTTGTTCCCAGACTCATGCTGAACACACCATTATTCTATAATTGTTTTTAGAAATAAAATGAAAGAATTTTTATTTAAAAGAACAGGTAAGAAGACTGATTATATAATCTCTAAAAAATGAAATTACGTATACGAAAGTGACTATCTCAGGAAGGACCTTATTTCAATTTTTCACATTTTCCATTTCTACCATTAGACTTAAATGCTTACAGCTCTTAGAGGTTAAGAGTTATCTCAATATGTGACTTCTTTGCTTTGAATGTAAATGTTTTAAATTCTCCAATCAAAAACACAGAGGGGCAGAATGGATGAAATTTGAGTGCCAACTATATGCTGCCTACAGGAGACTCACTGCACCTTTAAAAACCCTCAAAGACTAAAAGTAAAGGAATGGAAAAAAGAGATTTCATGCAAATAGAACAAAAAGAGAGCAAAGACGGCTATACTTACCTTAGATAGAATAAGTTTTAGGTCAAAAAACTAAAAAGGATAATAAAGGTCATAATATAGTGATTAAGGATTTGATTCATCAAGAGGATATAACAACTATAAATATATATGCACCTAACATTGGAGCACATAATTATATAAAGCAAACATTAACAAATCTGAAGAGGGACATAGACTGCAACACAATAATAGTAGGAGATTCAATACCCCACTATCAACAATGGATAAAACTTCCAGACAAAATCAGTAAGGAAATATTGTGCTTGAACTACTTTAGGCCAAAGGAACCTACCAGATATTTACAGAACATTCCTTTCAACAGCAACAGAATAGAAATTTTTCTCAAGTGCATACAAAATATTCTCCAGATCATACATTTGGCTACAAAAAAGTCTTAACACATTTAAGGTTAAAATCACATCAAGTATCTTTTTCAACCACAATGCTATGAAACTAGAAATCAAAAGAGAAAGAATCACAGAAAATTAAGAAATGCATGAAAATTAAATGCATATATGACCCTATTTTCCTGGGTCAAAGAAGAAATTAAAAAACATCTTGAGACAAACACAAATGGAAACAAAATATGCCAAAATGTACAGGATGCAGCAAAAGCAGTTCTAAGAGGAAAGTCTGTAGCAATAAACGCCTACATCAAAAAGGAAGAAGGATCTCAAATAAACAATCTAATATTATAGCTCAAAGAAGTAGTAAAAGACAAGCCCAAAGACAGCAGAATAAAGATCCTAACAAAGACTAGGGCATAAATAAATAAAATTGAAACTGAAAAAAAACAATGGAAAAATCAATAAAACTGAGTTTTTTGTGTTTTGGTTTTTTTTTTGAGATGGAGTCTCTCTTTGTTGCTCAGGCTGGAGGTGCAGTGGCACGATCTTGGCTCACCACAACCTCTGCCTCCTGGGTTCAAGCTATTCTCCGGCCTCAGCCTCCTGAGTAGCTGGGACTACAGGCGCACATCACCACACCCGGCTAATTTTTCTATTTTTTAGTAGAGATGAGGTTTCATCATATTGGCCAGGCTGGTCCCAAACTCCTGACATCATGATCTGCGTGCCTCCACCTCCCAAAGTGCTGGGGTTGCAGGCATGAGCCACCACACCCAGCCTAAAACTGAGTTGTTTTTGAAAAGCTAAACAAAACTGACAAGCCCTTAGCCAGCCTAAGAAAAACAAGAGGAGGACTCAAATAAATAAAATCAGAAATGGAAGGGGAGACATTACAAACAGTAACATGAAAATAGAAAGGATCATAAGACACTACTAAAAACAACTATATACCAACAAATATGGCAATCTAGACAAAATGGATATATTCCTAGGAACCTATAACCTACCAAAACTGAATCACAAAGAAATTAAAAATCTGAACAGGCCAATAATAAGTATGGGGATTGAATCAGTCATTAAGTCTGCCATCAAATAAAAGCCCAGGATCAGATAGCTTCATGGCTGAATTCTACCAAAAATTCAAAGAGATAATACCAATCTTACTCAAACTCTTTCAAGTAAACAAGTAAACATTGAAGAAGAGGGAATAGTTCCAAACTAATTTTATAAGGCTAGAAATATTCTAAAATCTATGAGCTGATATTTTACTTCTGTGTAACACAAAGTAGACTTAGATATTTTATACATTCACTTTTAAGATCAATGGCAAACATGAAATAAATGACCAACAAATGATATTAAGTATAATTATGCAGTTACTGATAACTGTGATAGTTCAAATGACCCTTTTTTGTACACTAAAAATTACTATAAAGTTCTTGGGATGCACAGAATAAATAATAAGTGAAAGACGTGTAGAAGACAGGGAGTTTTTTTTATAAGAAGGGATTTGAAATATTTATTCTTAAAACATTTTCTTATTCGTTTTCAAGATGATGAGTACTGGAAACTTAAAGAAGCTCAATATGAGTAGAGAGTTTCTGAAGTTGGGAGAGTAGAAGCTAAAAATGTAGACAAAAGCCAAGTCCTGTATGGCCTTCTGCTTCATGTATTTAAGTTTTCTATGACTCATCAGAGAAGAGTTATCTAATCAGATTTTGGTATACAGAAACAGACGCCACCAGGTGCAGTGGTTCATGCCTGTAATCCCAGCACTTTGAGGGACCATGGCAGGCAGATCACAAGGTGAGGAGTTCAAGACCCACCTGCCTAATACAGTGACACCCTGTCTCTACCAAAAATACAAAAATTAGCCAGGCATAATGGCGTGTGCCTGTAGTCCCAGCTACTTAGGAGGCTGAGGTAGGAGAAACGCTTGAACCCAGGAGGTGGAAGTTGAAGTGAGGCGAGATTGCATCATTGCACTTCAGCCTGGGTGACAGGATGAGACTGTTTAAAAAAAAAAAAAAAACAGAAACCATGAAATGACATCTCAAGGAGGATATATGAAGTGAGAAGATACAGGAAAAAGCCTTGAGGAATACCAAATTCTAATGAACCTACAGTAAGAATGAAATATTCAAAATGCAAATCTGGTGTAGTCATTATATTTTCCCTAACAGCTTTATTGAGATATAGTTGACAATTAGAAACTGTATATATTTAAGGTGTATAACTTGATGATTTATGCATACATTGTAAAATATTCACCACAATCAAGCAAATTAACATATCCACCTTCTTACACAGTTACCATTTGTATGTGTGTGTGGTGAGAACATTTAAGATTTATCCTCTTTGCAAATTTCAAGTATACAACACAATACTGTTAACTATAGACACACTGTTGTACATTAGATCTCCAGAACTTATCTCCCATAACAAACTCTGTACCCCTTAATCAACATCTTCCCAAATCCTTCTCCTCTCCATCCTCTGATAACTATCATTCTATTCTTTATTTCTATGAGTTTGACATTTTTAGATTACATGTATAAGTGATACGATGCAGTATTTGTCTTTCTGTATCTGGCCTGTTTTACATAGTATAAGGTTCTCCAGGTTCATCCTTGTTGTTGCAAATGGCTAGGTTTCCTTTTTAACGGTTGAATAATACTCTATCATATAAATATACCACATTTTCTTTAGCCATTTATCTACTGACATACATTTAGACTGTTTTTGTATCTTAGTGATTGTGAATAATGCTAAAATAAATATGGGAGTGCAGATATCGCTTGATATTGATTTCATTTCCTTTGAATATATACTCAGAAGTGTGACTGCTGGATCATACAGTAATTACACTTAAAAAATTTTGAGGAATCTACATACTGTTTTCTATAATGGAGGTACCAATTTACATCCCCACCAACAGTATACAACGTTCCTTTTTCTCCAACATTTATCTTTCACCTTTCTGATATTCATTCTAACAGGTGTGATATGATACCCCATTGTGGTTTTGATTGGCATTTCCCTGATGATTAGTGAAATTTAGTACTTTTTCTTATACCTGTTTGTCATTTGTATGTCTCTTTTAGAGAAATGTTCATTCAAGTCCTTTGCCCTTTTTTTAAACAAAGTTATTTGCCTTTTTGCTATGAAGTTGCAGGAGTTCCTTATATATTTTAAATGTTAACCCCTTATCAGATATAGGATTTGCAAATATTGTTTTGTACTCCCTAGGTTGCCTTTTCACTTTCCTCTTTCCTTTGCTGTGCAGAAGCTTTTTAGTTTGATGCAATCCTATACGTCTATTTTTACTTTTCTTGCCTGTGTTTTTGATGTCATATCAAAAAAACCATTGTCCAGTCCAATCACATTTTTTCCTTTGTTTTCTTCAAGCAGTTTTACAGTTTTGGACCTTGCATTAAAGTTTTAAATCCATTTTGAGTTGAATGTTGTGTGAGATAAGAGTTCACTTCTTCCACATGTAGATATGGATAGTTTCCCTGGCACCATTTATTGAAAAGGCTATCCATTCCCATTGTATGTTTGGCATCCCTGTGAAAGATCAGTTGATCATAGATGTGTAAATTTATTTCTAGGATTACTATTCTATTCCACTGGTCTCTATACTTGTTTTTATACCAATACCATTCTGTTTTTATTGTTGTAGTTTTATAATATGTTTAGATATCAGATATTGTGATTGCTTTGTTTGTCTTCCTGAAGATTGATTTGGCTATTTGTGGTCTTTTGTGGTTCCATATGAGTTTTGGAATTGTTTTTCTATTTCTATAAGGAATGCCATTGAGAATTTGCTAAGAATTACATTGTAACTGTAGCTCACTTGGTAATATTGACTTTTTTTTTTTTTTTTTTTTTTTTT